>NC_135501.1:10629585-10679585 GCF_052857255.1 Amblyomma americanum
AAAAAAAGACAGTGTTAAGTGTCAGTGCTTCATAATTTCCATTCACTGAGCTTTTTAATGTAATCAGGATCCTTTCTTTTTAAAACCTATCATGATTAGAGACCGAAGAGTTTCCGAGACCTTCACATAAGAAACCTTTGTTTGCGTTAGTAGTCTTGTTTGGGGTGCCGCGCAAAAGTTGTGTGTTAAAATGTCATCAACTGAGTATTTGTTACAGGCCGCTATACGATTGGGCTTTCAAATCTAAATGGGAAGGAGGAGTGGGCAATATGTGCTCAAGTTTTCATACTGGCAGGGCTTACAAGTCGTTGGAAGCAGGACCTCACAAGTAAGGAATTCTCTTCTATTATTGCTATAAGCTTGTAATATTTTGAGAAGTGACCATCTAGGGCACTTATCAGTATGCGGAAATTCAAACGCAAATACATATGTAAGATCCAGTACAATTAGAAAAGGTTTTGTTTAACCTGAATCAGCAAAAAATAAGCAAAGGGAAGCAACGTGAGCTTTTCAGGTGCAGCACGGTACTGTTTTATTTGTGTGGTTACTGGATAATGGTTTTCAGTTATGTCAGTATAAATGTAATATGCTTTCATATGATTTGTCTCACAGGTACATCCTTCAATGCTTACCAAGTCAAGGCTTGTCTTTGTGATATAATTCGGCGAGCAGAGGCTTCTGGGCTGACTATTGATGCAGTAGTCAGCGACATCAGCGACATGGGATCAGTGAGTGTGGCAGTATGGAGATTTTGGGGCATTAATGCTACCAAGAATGGCAAGCCCAGGACATCAGGTCTCTTGCAACAATGGCAGGAGGCTTCATTTTTTGGCAGATGCACGACACCTACTGAATCATATAAGGGGACACCTTGTAAGAGGACAAGAATCATTCTTGACTCCCTCAGAGCCAAAGTACAAGTCCCCTACAGACAAGGTAAGTGTTATGTGCTAAGAACCCTTGTTGCAGTAAAACATACACTGCAAAGTTTTATGTGAGCCGAACGCCACTTTCTATCTAACTAAAATTTCTATCTAACTAAGCTTTTCCATCTAACTAAACTAAATTACTTTTTTAGGGAAAAGCTACTCTGGCGTAATGTTGAATAGTGAAAGTTCATACTTTTGGAAAATACACAGCGTCTAAAAGCCATCTTGTTTTTGCAGGTGACAACTAGGCAAGTGAAGTGGGCCTGCGAAATCGATGACAAGCATAAGCTGAAGTTGATGCCTAATCTGAAATCCCGATATTTAGAACCAAACCATTTTGAGAAGATGAGTGTAGCTTCTGCACATGCCCCCATGCGCCACAATACAGCTGCAGCTTTGTATTATCTGGTTGGCAAGGGGCAGCTCCAAGAGAAGCACTTACTACAGCATTCTTCCTTGACCAGGTGTTTAGATGGTTTTCGGTTATGACGTCTGGCACAATAAAAGCTTGCTTTAGGTGGCCTTTTCCCTCAAAACTCCGATAATGCTAAGGGCTTTCTGCAGGAATTTGTTGATATTTTCACGCAGATTGTGATATTGAATAAAGGCAGGACGCCGACTTTGAAGCCTGTACAAGCTCCTTCTGTTGTGTCAACAGTGACAGACATCATATTGAGGGAATTGTATCTCTCGGAACGAGGGTTCGAGTTTCATATGTAAGTCGTTTTAGCCAAGAGGATTAGAAAACCTTTTTAGCAGCAAAAAATTTATAACTCCTGTACCTCGTGCAAGAGAGTTTAAATAAACGTTCAGAGTTACTGTCCTGCCCTAATTTTGCCAACCTAGCAGGAGTGGTTGCTGTGCAGTGGGTGATTCACAGGACTTCCTGCTTTTTGTCAAGGACAGAGATTTTCAATAGAACTGTGATGGTGACAGAAATGAACTGCTTGACAGTGAATGTCTTGAGCTGTGTACCGAATGATACTTCAGTAAAAGTTCTTTTTGGGCTAGCTGGTGCATTTTGAACCAAGGTAGGTAGGAAAGACTTTTAATGCTCTAGAAAGGTGCTAGTAGCAGACGAGAAAGAAGAGGTCCATCTTCCTTCTTCTCACAGGGTCGGTGCCCCTATTCCAGGGCTCCGCTGAGCTTCGCTGCTCGTTGGGCGTGCTGGATCAGACCTTGTTGGCAACCCAGATCGCCGCTGGAGAGCCGGCTCTCCCACTGTTCCGCACTCGGGTCTTTGCGAAAGCTGTCGTTTTTACTGCATTCCCACGTGATGTGGTACAACGATGGTTTGCTGCCACACCACGGGCAAGTGTCCCGATATTGCGTCGGGTAAACCTTGCTAAGGATATGCAGGTTTGGGAATGTTCCTGTCTGCAATCTTCGCCAATACACTGCCTCTAGTTGATTTAGATCAGGATGAGGCGGCGGATAGCGGATCCGTACCCCCTTATAGTAGTTGAGAATGTCTGAGTACGTAGGACTGACTCGGTCGGGTAGATCGTCCGATTGGGAGGAAGCTCGGCTCGTATACCCTCGACCTACCTCGTCGGCGCGTTCGTTCCCCGCTATGTCGGTGTGTCCTGGCACCCAGTAAATGCTATGTATGACTTTTGGTGGGGTCGCGCTCTGGAGGAGCCGGAGCGCGGCGCGACCTATGCGGCCGTTCATGTAGTTACGGCACGCTTCTCTCGAATCTGTAAGAATGGTAAGGGACATGTTGCTTCGATAACCGGCTACCGCCGCTAGAGCTACGGCCAGCTCCTCCCCTTCGGTTACCGTGCAATCCCTCACTGAGGCGCTAGCTAATTCCAACCAAGGAAAAGGAGAAGCGCAAAAGCATGCAACCACGCAAGAAAAGCATGCAACCCTTCGGTCTTGATTTCTGTTGCTGAAACCTTGCTTCTGAAATAGAAAACCGCATCCAGAACAATGGATGCTGACTATTGGAAGGCCGATAAGCCTGCGGTTGTGCCATACCTGCACAAGGCACCACACAACATCAAGAAATTGGCCAAGGGGAATGGTGTATCCGTTGTATTTTCGGCACCCAACAAGCTGGGAAAGTTATGCCTACGCATTTGCGGCTCCAAAAAAGGGGATGCCAGATACGACATGACACTCCATTTGTCAAGTGCTCAACAAGTGTGATTTATGCCATTCCCATGACGTGTGGAAAGGGTTATGTAGGCGAAAGCGGCCGTTGCACAACAAACACTGGGAGAACATGCCCGAAATATAAGTCAATTAAAAGATAAGAACGCACATTTGGTTGCGCACGTAAGTACGTGCCGAGGATGCATTGCTCGTTTGGCTGAGGCTAGGATTCTAGGTAAGAGTGCTGACAAGACTGCGCGTGTTAGTCTGGAAGCTTACTATATTAAGAGATATGGGGACAATTGCACCAGCACTTTCTCATTATCACTTTTTGCAGCAGAGGTAGTCTTTTTAGAAGCAGCTAACGTTTGTGTTTTTTTATGGCTTGATGCTTGCTTGGGCTTGCTGTTATCTTTTTCGATTGTTCGCTCTGCTCTTTTTCACCTCTGTTCATAGCCTTATTTAAGGCGTGCTTCCTTCAATAAAATTCAGTTGTTCGTCAGCGCTTGTGTCTTGCCCTTTCTTCTTGTGTGGTTGCATGCTTTTGGGCTACTCCTTTTCCTTGGTTCTGTCTATCGAAGAGCACGGCGGCTTAGAGTATTTTTAGAGCTATATTGCACATGCCGTTATCCGCAAGCACAAATTGTACCAAATTTCCAAGACGAGCCTTATTGATGAATCTATGAAAGTACCAGAGCTGGTAGCATTAAAATAGTATACTAGGCTAGGCAGAAAAAGCTCTAATGGTGCCATCGGTGCCACTTGTTCAGTTGGTGAACTGCAGCGAGCAATTGTTCCGAACCAATGAGACTCTTCTCCTAGACTGAAAAAGCACAATAGGCGGCTTAAAAAACAAATTGAAGGAAAAGGTTGATGCCTTTCAAAATTGTCCAACACGCCATAGTGTATCAGAAAGGATTGTATCACATTTCTTTTTGTGCCGGCTCAGGTTTGCATTAAAGCAGAGCAATGAGCAACTTCTGTCAAAACTTTCACAGTCCGGAAAGTGCTGTTCTAAGATTGACGGGATGTGTATTCTGTGCGAAATTGTTGCTTGAATATACAACGCTTTTCTTTGCATATATTCTATTTCTTCAGGAGACCTGTTTATCCGCTTTCCCATTGGTTTTATTTTCGTTTCGAGAACTTCATTTCAGTACACTTCAACTCATGTTATTTCAACAGTCAGTTTTAATTGTTGGTGCACTCTCTTGTATTGACATTCTAAATATTTAATGTTTTGTTTTAATTACATTGTTACTTGTTTCTTGCTCATTAGATTTAAGGTATTGATCCTTTTCAACTCTGACTTTAGTTTCTCTGGCGTACTCTGCAACCTATTTTGTTTGTTTGGTTCTATTCATTTTAGTGTATTGATTATTTTAGTCTTTTATTTTGTTATGAAGAGTGGGCTGGTTGATAAGATTTAATGCCCAAAACCAACTCAGGGCTATGAGAGACGCTGCAGTGAAGTCTAAGCAAATTTCATCCTCCTTGGGTCAATCAATTTGCACCGATGTATAGAATTTTGTATGTATTGAATTGTAACCGACGTGACTGGGTACAGACCAACTTCTTGTATGTAGGAAGCTTAGCACCATAGCCACTCAGCCAACACTGCTTTGAAAACTATGAAAATTATGTGTAGTCACAAAGAACTGAAGCTAACCTTGTGTTTTAAATTTATTGAGTAATAGTTGAAGCCTATTTTATTTTTCGTTATAGCTTCTTTGAAGTTTGTGCAGTGCTGTACTCATTTCATTTTACAGAACTGTCGATAACTTTACCTTGAATATTTCTAAACACACTTGAATCAAATTTATTTCATCGGAATAGATATATATTAAGTAAATGGCATGATCTCGAACTGCATAAAACCTGCTCCAATTACGTTCCTGTCGATTCTGGCGTCCCCCAAGGATCCGTCCTCGGCCCCTACTGTTTTTATTGTTTATGAATGATATTGTTAAAGACCTGTCAGTGCGTGTTAAGTTATATGCGGACGACTGCGTGCTGTATGAGAAAATAACTTCGACTGATGATCAAATTGGGCTGAAAAATGATTTTGCAAAAATAGTTTCTTGGTGTGAGAAGTGGCAAATGTCAATTAACTTTGAAAAAACCGTATTTATGAGAATAACACTTAAAAAGAACCCTCTGCTATATTACTACACTGCTAATAATAATTTTCTTCATGAAGTTACAGAATATAAGTATCTAGGTCTATGGATCTCTGATAACCTCTCTTGGACCAAGCATGTCGACTATGTTTCAGCAAACACTCTCCGAAAGCTTTTTTTCTTACGACGCTCGCTTATGTTAGCAACCCATGGTACACGCCTCCTTACCTACAACACTATTATTAGACCAATCTTAGAATATGCAGTAATTATCTGGGACCCTTTTACAAAGTTAAACATAAATAAACTTGAAAGAATTTAAAAGAAAACAGTAAGGTGTATATATAACACTTACGGGCGAGCATCAGTCAGTGACCCCCTAAAAAAAAGCGGTTTACCCTCTATTCCTAACAGAAATCGCATATGTCGCTTAAAATTTTCCTACCAATTAATTATTAATAATTTCAAAGTTGACATTTCCAATATTCTTACTTATTCCACGGGGTACCAAACTAGAAATCGCCATTCTCTTTCCAAACCACCATTAAATTGGCGAGTTAATTGTTTTAAATATTCCTTTTTTCCATGGACCATTACTGATTGGAATAACCTCACGGATGATATTGTCAGGCAGACATCATTACATTGATTTCATGAGCATTTGCATTGATTGTTGTTAATTGACCTTGCCGCTGTATTTTCTTGTTGAACTTCTATGTGCAATTTTGTTTTGTTTGTAATTCTGTTTATTAACACAATGTTCCCACCTACAATGATCTTGTGTACAAGATCGCAGTATTCATAAATAAAAAATGATCTTGCGTTTTACTACTATATATATCAAAATGCATATGATATGACAGGCTGTGTAGTGACAATCCTTGACAGCAGGTGAGAGTTTTGGGGATGGCTGTTGTTTTTGTCACTGTTCCTTAATCCTTCTCGTATGCTGTGGTTTGTAACACATACTACGCAGTTGACCTTCGTGGTAAGTGAATTTTTCCTCATGCAAGTGATTTTAAGAAATAAAGTACTAAACCAAACACTAACATTCTATCACTTCAAGAACAGCTCCATTAACGCAGACAGCATGCGCAGGCGCTTGTTATAGATTTACTTAGATTTCTACTCAGAATGCTAGACATAAATTAAGTTCCTAATTGGTACTTCAGCTTGCTTCACACAAGTGACGCTAGACCAGTTAAAAATTAACTCCATGACTGCCAGGAATATTGTTTCCGAAGTTTACCACCAGTGCCCAGAGTGATCCTGCGAATAAGGATAATATGCCGTACAAGATAAAGGATGCTTTCTCGAGCGCTGCGGAGCACATTAAGGCCAAAGGTGGAAAGTTGGCTAGCAACCAGCTGTTCTATCTTCATGCGAAAAACAAACAGGCTGGTAAGAGGCCCTGCAAGTCATCGAAGCCAGCATTCTTTGATGTCAAGGCCCTTCAGATACGTGATGCCCGGAGGGAGTAGGAGGACACGAGTGCTACCGCAGTAATTGATGAATATCTGAAATTTGTCCATAAGCTCTTTCCAGATGGTAGTTCCGAGGAATCAAAAGCAGTGTAAGATTCAATATGGGGAGCTCTGGTTAGCGAGGCTTGCAATGAACTTGACGCAGCCGCTGGCGAAAAGGGAGTATTTATTTGAGTGGACTTAGGAAGGCGGCCTAGAGAGGTTTATGAACTGCTTTTATGAAGATCAAGCTGTGGTATACAGCCATGATTTGCAGGGTACGCCCTTTTGCACTGGGCAGCCGATCGTAGCTGCCTAGATATAGTCGAGTTGCTTTTGGATGGAGCTGCTGATCCTGATGCATAGGATGACAACGGTCAAACACCCTTGCATTTTGCGGCATCATGTGGACACCTGCCTATGCTTCAAGTCCCTCTCAAACGATGTGCAAGCAAGGCTTTCGATGATATAGACGGCCATACTGCCGACGAAATGGGCTTTTTCCCTGATGTACAGGTCCTACTTTCATCATCATGACTTTACTTGTGACCAGAAGCGTTCAGCTCCTGTTGGTGCCTTTACAAAGCACTGGGCCATACTTTTCAGTGTGTCATTATGAAGTATCTTAAAAGCATTTCAAACTTCTGAAACTATGTTCATTCCTACTTGCTGTATTATGGACGCAGAATATCTCAACCGAGTACAGTTAGCTACACGCTTCATCCAGGAATAGAAACATAATCTTGCACACCGTTCATATTGCCGCATCACTGCACAACAAAGCTGAACTGAGTCACCTGCTACTGGCTTTTTTTTCTCTCAATGCTATATTAACTTCTACTCTCATTGTAGCTATGTTTTTTTTTAAACGGCATGACATGGTGCACTTTGAATGCAAGCAGTTACACGGTGCATGGAAGAAACGTAGCTTCTAGTCTATAAGAACAAAAAGAACAACTTTTGAGACAGAAATGAAAAGAAATTCATTTATGTTGAGAGCCTAATGACTATACCTGTCCACTTTCCAGAATTTTGGGCGATTAGTGATGGGAGTAACACACCAAAGTGCACTCTTCCTTACACATTTGAACGGGCATGCGCTTGCCGGACTGTGAGAGCATACGACCGTTGTATACGCAAAATCGTGTACGTGAAATCGCAACAAGAAACTCTCAAGTTACAAAGTACAAGGTGAAGCATGCAGCCGCAAGAATTATACTGATCCCAAGAAAAATGCGTAAGGCGCAAAAACGGCACATACGGAACGACTGGGCGAGGTGCCTCGCATCGTCTTTACCTTTGTGCATGCGTCGTTTTTGCGCCTTAAAACATTTAACAAATAGCGATAACCAACTAGCCCAGCAGCAAGTACTGTTGATCACGAGTAACTATAATACAATCCCAGCTAAATGCATGCGAACGCAAATTTCCGCCGTCAGAGCTGAATTCTCCGCGGCAAGGTATGCTCGAGCCACTAAGTACGTATCTTTCTTCCATCATGACGATAACTTATTTTCCCGCATGCGCTAAAAAGATCGCCAACCCAATTTACGGTTCTGTTGTGTCAGCGAGGTATGAGGCGATTTACCCGTGGAGCACTCCTGTGTATATTTCGGCTGAAAAGAGAAAATTACCGGGTTGTATGAAGGCAGTTACATCTCGGGATTTTCAGTAGGTGCAATGATATGTATATTTCAGCAGCAGCAGGTGTAAATTATTTTCTATGATAACCAGTAATCGCTTCACGACTCCCCTGCCACTCTCGCGGCTTGAATCCGAAAAAACGGCGCACGTTTCACTCCACAACTTGGTTGCCTATAGCCGCACCTTCGCACAACTCTGGCAAAGCCTATACAGTAACTGTAGCCTTGCCAAGCAAATCAACATTGAAATTTATGCACCCATTTACCACACACTTTTTGGTTTCAATGAGAAAATCCTGAAGAAACTGAAATGTAGAACAGCGGAGCTCGACATCAGCAGGAAGCACAGAGGATTGCTCACTGACGAGCTCAAACTTTCTGAGAATTTGTCCGTGAGGGGCACTGGTGCGATTGAAGGCTTTGTAGACTTGAGGCCGTTTACCACGCAAAAAGATAACAGCACACCATCTGACCATGCCATGGTAGTCCTTTTTATGTCTTTTCAAGGAAAATAGAGTTAGGTCATTGGCTGCTTTGCGACGAACAGCAACATGAAAGCAGGGATACTCGGGAAAGTCATAATAGAAGCCAAAATACTGACTGAAAAAAGTGGCCTCTTTGTCAATTTGATTAGAATTGTCGGGGCAAGGTGGAACAGAAAAATGTGGAGGATGATGGGATTATGTGCGACTCTTACATTAATAAACTGCAAGGTCCAGCACCCCTCTGACCCAAATTTCAACACCCCAGCTGGCCATGTAAGTTGCCCCCTATGTGTACCATGTATTGCTATTCACAAATTGCCGCATATTTCACCTTGTTTTTTAGCATCGTCCGATTCATTTTACTGAACAGTATGTTTTATTCAACTCTCAAATTTCTGTCTCGCATGAGGGACTATTGGACGGAATTGGTCTAAAGGGCATCTTCATGCTGTGCTGCAGCTTGTCTATCATTTTAGGGTTTAGGTGGAACATATGACTTGATTTAGTTGGGGAACATTGAACTGGGCGGGGGGGGGGGGGGTGTATACAAAGCAGACTGATTCCCATCCTTTCTACAGCCAGCGTGCAGAGCTGCAAATGGCCCACTTTGTATTGAAAATATTCTGCAGGTCACCATGCCGCCGCTAAGGGAAGCCTACAAGAATGATGCTAATAACGTGACTCTCAAAGCCACGCCTGGAATCACGGAGTGTTATCTCAGTCTGAATGACTGAAAAAATGAGGGTGAGCTACGCGTTTCAGCTATCTTGCCCGAAAGTCCTCGAGACTTCCCTCCTCTACAGGAATGAGCTGGACAAGATATATGGAACCATAAGCGCCACTACTCAATTCTTCCGGTAACCGCGTACTACCAGATAATTAAAAACTATGTTTTCAGTAGGCATTTCTTAAAGATAGAATTTATTAATATTACACTTTCTGAAGTTTTTGCCTTGCTCCATAGCCTTGGCTGCAATAGGAGAGGCCCTGTTAACAGTACTTAAAGCAAAACATTCAGAGGGCACTTATATTGTTGAGCTAAGGTGCGGTGAGGCGAAAGCCTTTAGCGCGGTGTTGCTGCTTGTGTCACTGATGTGCGGTTAACATGTTAATTAAGTACACAATTCTTTGTGAATCTTAAATGCTCGAGACACTGCAGTGCATTTGGGAGGCATCTATTTGATTTGACGCCTTTCTGCAAACACTCTCCAGCGTCCTACACAAGGAGAACTACATATGCGTTGGCAGGAAGTAGCGTAGTCGTTGGCACGCTCAGCTGCAGAACGGAAGGATGGTGGTTCGAATCTAATCGTGCACAAAGATATTTTTTTCTTATCGAGTTGAAGAGTGCCACGGACGGACGGACACCACGAGTATGCGCCATTAAAGGCTTTCGCCTTAATATCAGCCGCCGCGGCGGCTGAGTGGTTAAGGCGCTCTGCTTCTGATCCGAAGACGCGGGTTCGATCCCGGCCGCTGCGGTCGAATTTCGATGCCGGCGAAATTATAGAGGCCCGTGTACTGTGCGATGTCAGTGCACGTTAAAGAACCCCTGGAGGTCGAAATTTCTGGAGCCCTTCACTACGGCACCTCTCATAGCCTGAGTCGCCTTGGGACATTAAACCCCCATAAACAAAACCATACCAAAGCACTATCACTTTGGTGCTCTTTTTCAGCGAGATCAGCCAGCTGATATCAATAATGAAGTCAAAGTATGGTATGCTGCTGAAGCTCTCCGGCCAGGCTCCTTGAAGACAAGAGCTCTGAAGGACTTCCTGTCATGTCCTAACCAGCAGGAAAACACGCCAAAGGAACGGGAGGTTTTTTAAATGACTACAAAGCAGTTGGCTTGCGTGTTACTATTTCAAGCACTCTTGAATCGCTTGCCTATTTAAAATCCACAGTTGAGGTGCTCACATACTATTTAACATCCAAACATTAACAGGTAAATTATTACACTGCACTGATGGGCGACTTCAATGCGAAAGTGGGCAAGAAGCAGGCTTGAGACCAGGCGGGAGGCGACTATGGGATAGGTTGTAGAAATAGCAGGGAAGAGCTATTAGTAGAGTTGGCAGATAGAAATAATTTCCGCATCATGAATACCTTCCACAAACGAGAGAACAGGAAGTGAATCTGGAAAAGCCGTAATGGAAAGGCTAAAAATGAAATTGTCTTCATATACTATGCGCTCACCCTGGTATCCTGCAGAATGTGGAGGTCCTAGGAAAGGTGCGTTGTAGCGACAACAGAATGGTAAGGTCTCGAATTACCTTAGACTTGAGGAGGGATAGGAAGAAGCTAGTAAAGAAGAAGTCCAATAACGAGCTATCGGTGAGAGGGAACAGAGGAATTCAGGATATCGCTGCGGAAAAGATAGATAGATAGATAGATAGATAGATAGATAGATAGATAGATAGATAGATAGATAGATAGATAGATAGATAGATAGATAGATAGATAGATAGATAGATAGATAGATAGATAGATAGATAGATAGATAGATAGATAGATAGATAGATAGATAGATAGATAGATAGATAGATAGATAGATAGATAGATAGATAGATAGATAGATAGATAGATAGATAGATAGATAGATAGATAGATAGATAGATAGATAGATAGATAGATAGATAGATAGATATACAGACAGACAGACAGACAGACAGACAGACAGACAGACAGACAGACAGACAGATAGATAGATAGATAGATAGATAGATAGATAGATAGATAGATAGATAGATAGATAGATAGATAGATAGATAGATAGATAGATAGATAGATAGATTGATTGATTGATTGATTGATTGATTGATTGATTGATAGATAGATAGGTAGGTAGGTAGGTAGGTAGGTAGGTAGGTAGGTAGGTAGGTAGGTAGGTAGGTAGGTAGGTAGGTAGGTAGGTAGGTAGGTAGGTAGGTAGGTAGGTAGGTAGGTAGGTAGGTGGGAGGGTGGGTGGGTAGGTAGATCAGCTTTAACTGAGGAAGACGATCTTGATGTTAGTACAAGGAATGATAATCTGACCGCTATCATTACGGAGTGCCCAGTGGAAGTAGGCGGTAGCACGGCTCGACCGGATACCTGAAAGCTATCTCAGACGACGGAAGATCTGATTAAGAAACGTCAAAGCATGAGGGCGTCTAACGCTACAGACAGAATAGAAATAGCAGAGCTATACATATTAATAAATAAGCGCTTGGTAGCCGGCATAAGAAAGTTTAATATGAAGAGAACCGAGCATGCTCTAAAGAACGGAGGTAGCCTGAAAGCGGTGAAGAGGAAACTTGAGATAGGTAAAAACCAGATGTATGCGTTAAAAGACAAGGAGGGAAATGTCATTAGCAATATGGATAGGATAGTTTCCGAAGAGTTCTGCACAAATATATACAGTAGCCAACGCAATAAGGACGTTAATGATGAAGACAGTAGCGCACATCAATGCGTCATCCCGCCAGTAACGAAAGAGGAAATAAAGAAAGCCTTAGGAGCAATGCAAAGCGAAAAGCTGCTGGTGAAGATGAGGTAACAGCAGAACTGTTGAAAGACGGAGGGGAGATTCTGCTAGAAAAACTAGCCACCCTGTATACGGAGTGCCTTATGACCTCGACTGTACCAGAAGCTTGGAAGAACGCAAATATAATCCTAATTCTTAAGAAAGGAGACGCCAAAAACTTTAAAAATTACAGACCGATCCGCTCACTGTCCGTTGCCCACAGGGTATTTACTAAGGTAATCGCTAATAAACTCATGGCAACCTTAGACTTTAATCAACCAAATCATCAGGCAGGCTTTCGTAAAGGATATTCCGCAATGGATCATATTCACACTATCCATCAGATGATAGAAAAATGCGCAGAATATAACCAACCCCTATATATAGCCTTCATTCGTTGTGAGAAAACGTTTGACTCAGTGGAAACCTCGGCATTCATACAGACATTGCGGAACCAGGGTGAAGATGAGCCTTATGTCAAAATACTGGAAGATATATATAGGAACTGTACAGCTTCCATAGTCCTCCATAAAATCAGCAATAAAATTCCAATAAGGAAAGGCGTCAGTCAAGGGGACAGGATCTCGCCAATGCTATTCACCGCATGTTTACAGGAGGTATTCCGAGGCCTGAATTGGGAACAGCTGGGGATAAGAGTTAACGGAGAATACCTAAATAATCTGCAATTCGCTAATGACATTGCCTTGCTGAGTCACGCAGGAGATGAACCGGAAATCATGATCAATGAGTTAGACAGAGCATCACGGTGGGTCTAAAATTTAACATGCAGAAAACCAAAGTAATGTTCAATGGTCTAGCAAGGAAAAAGTAGCTCACAATTGGCAATGAGGTGCTGGAAGTGGTAAAGGAATTCGTCTACTTAGGGCAGGTAGTGACAGCTGCTCCGGATTATGAGATGGAATTAACTAGGAGGATAAGTACGGGGTGGCAGGTTCTCTCAGATCATGAATAGCAAGTTACCAGTATCCCTCAAAAGAAAAGTGTACAACAGCTGTATCTTACCGGTACTCACCTACGGGGCAGAAACGTGGAGGCTAACGAAAAGGGTTCCACTTAAGTTAAGGACAGCACAGCGAGCCATGGAAAGGAAAATGATAGGTGTAAAATTAAGAGACCGGAACCGGGCAGAGTCGGTGAGGTAACAAACGCGTGTTAATCACATCCTAGCAGAAAACAAGAGGACGAAATGGGCTTGGGCAGGTCATATACTGCGAAGGCAAGATCACCGCAGGTCCTTAAGGGTAATGGAGTGGATTCCAAGAGAAGATAAGCGTAGCAGGGGGCGACAGATGGTTAGGTGGGCGGATGAGATTGAAAGTTTGCAGGCATAGGGTGGGCGCAGCTGGCAAAGGACAGCGTTAAGTGGAGGGACATGGGAGAGGCCTTTGCCCTGCAGTGGGTGTAGTCAGGTTGATGATGATGATGATGACGATGATTATGTGATATGATGGCATAAAAGACCAGACAGGACCCACTCGAGAATTTCTTTGGAATCGTCCGACTAGCTTCTGGCAACAGCGATCATCCAACTCCAGCACAGTTCCAGACCACTGTAAGTTGCCTTTCTTTTGGCGGTCTCGTTAGGTCAGGTGACGAAGGAAACTGCAAGGAAGGTAGACTGGCCTTCTTACTGGAAGTTGACTCTCTCGAAGGATCAGGTGACAGAAATGAGTGCAGTTGAACTGCTGCTAGGACTACAGGCACAGATGCCACACAACACGTAAAACCCCAGCATGGCACGGGCTTAATGGTTTCAAACGACCACAACCAACATGTGGCCAGAAGCGACTGAAGGCTTACTTACCACATTGCGGGCTATGTTGTGCGGAAGTGTGTTGTTAATGCGAGTACAAAGTGCCAAGAACGCGCAAAGTTGCTCACATTGGCTCCACCACGCGAAAGTTTTCATCTTGCCCGGCTAACAAACTACTGTGACTGTGAAGGCTTCCTTTATCCCTCCAGTCAGCAGTACGGCTTCGTGAAAAAGCTCGAAAATCTCTTCACGTAATGCTTGTGTTAGAGCTAGCTACACACTGACATCATAATGGATATGCTGGCAGTTGTTCAGAGCAGACATTCCTTCGAAATTGTTTGCAGCACACACGATCCTACCCTCAAAGCTAAAATAATTAGTTTTGTAGCGGTAGCTACATTACAGTAGTATTTCGAGCCTCCAGCCTGGCGGCGCCGCCATCCTGTGGCTGTGCTGCCACCCTGTAGCGGCGCCGCCACGCTGTGGCTGCGCCGCCATTTCGTGGCAGCACTGCCACTCTGCGGCGGCGCCGCCACGCTGTCACGTGGTGCGGAGCTGCTGCCGGCGGCGCGGCGCCGTAGCTGGTCATGTGGTTCGTTACGTGGTTCGTCAAACACTACACCACCTAAAGCTAAACCACCGCCAATTTTGTAGCGATAGCTACATTAGGGTAGCATCTCGAGCATTCAGCGTGGCAGCGCCGCCACCGCCATATGGTCCCGTGGTTCGTCACGTTGCAGTGAATTCACGTGAATTCGACTGTGCGAGTTCCACTCGGTCAGCTGTAGGTATCGCGTCACTCAGGGCTTATGGTGGCGGTCCCACTCTGACGGAGAACGGAAAACATTTTTGGTGATATTTGTACGTCAGCTGTACCTCGCTCGTTAGCTTCATAAATATGGTTCAGATATTTCCAAAACGCTAATTTCCTCTGCTTTGAAACGATGCGTGTGGTTTGACGATAGCTGCAAATTTGTTTCAACTGTAAAAGAAAACCCAAAGATGAAAAATGGCAATTTGAGCTCAACTTGTCTCAGGAAATGCGAAGTTGTGAAACTTCATTGCACCTAGAGTAAAATCTTCCGAGATGCTTTGAGATCTCATGCTAATGAGCATGCTTAAGCATTTATAAATATGTGTATGGGTTAGTTTATTATCCACGCATGTTTGAAAAACATATAAAACATAACAATGTAATCTACAATATCGTTTGGGATATGCTTAGTCCTGCGGCGACTTTTTGTAGAGATTGAGATCGTCTAATCGTCCTTCCTTTCTGAAAATATCAATCATCTGTCTCGTTTAGTTTAAAAGTTATATCTGATCAAAGTTAGCGTTTTTTATAAAACCATGAAAACAAAAAATGCTGTACTGTTCAGGTAACGAGCACTTGGCAATCCTGAGATCTTGCGTGAATAAACTTAATGCTTCGCTATACTTGGCTAAACATCGCCTTTATTCTACAGCTTTTGGAGAATGTGCACGGTCAAGTTGATTTTAGCTACCTTTTTCCTTGCGCTTATGAAGAGCACAAGCTTTTGAAACTTTCCGCGGCTTCTTTTTTTTCTGGTAAATACACTCTTAAAATATCGGGCTCCCATTCTTTTAATCAACTTGCAAAAATTACCAACTACAATGTCCACAAAATACAAGCGATAATAGCAATAACGCAGCGACATGCGACAAATGTTAGATGGATGGATGGATGGATGGATGGATGGATGGATGGATGGATGGATGGATGGATGGATGGATGGATGGATGGATGGATGGATGGATGGATGGATGGATGGAGATAGATGGATGGATGGATGGATGGATGGATGGATGGATGGATGGATGGATGGATGGATGGATGGATGGATGGATGGATGGATGGATGGATGGATGGATGGATGGATGGATGGGTGGATGGATGGATGGATGGATGGATGGATGGATGGATGGATGGATGGATATGGCTGAACCCTTTAAATCGGGCGGTGGCTCAAGCAACCTAGCCACGACTTATGAAAATTTACTCTTCTCTTGATTTTAGCCACCAATCAGATAACCTTCGTTGGGTTATTTCTACCCGCTTAAACTCTACTTTCCCTTCACTGTCCTTAAACCCCAATGCCTCGGATAAATCAGCCCCGCTGCTTTCCACTGTAGGGTGAAGCCCTTTACAGAAAAGTATCAAGTGTTCAGCCGTTTCCTCCTCCTCTCCGCACGCAGCGCACAACGTGTCTATCTCGTGGCACCTGACTCTATATGACTTAGTCCGCAAAGCTCCCGTCCTGGTCTCAAACAACAAAGAGCTTCCCCTACAATTATCATCGATATTTTCTTTGGAGAAGACGGCGATTAGTGGGCCGGCTGTCTGACACCGGTCCGTAATTTTCGGCTTTATTTTCTCACTTCAGAGGTTTTCCAGTCTTTTTGGCGTGTGTCCTCGACGTGCGACGACCTGGGGGTCCCTGGCCGCCGGCAACAGCACGTCAAGCGACCTCCTCGGCGCTGTGCGCCGTATCAACGCCGACACGGAACATCACCGCCAGCTGAACTCCATGCTGCACTGATGGCAGCAGCGCCAGCGGCGGGTCCAGCGGCCCCTGTAGTTGCGGCTACAGACCAGCCCCAGCCAAACAAGAGACTGCGCGACGACCAAGCCAGCAACGAGCCTCTGACCGACCATCCAGAGGACATGGACCAAGCATCATTTACAGTTGTATCGTACAAAAAAAAGAGAGCTACCGGTGTTACTGTAGTTTTCAGGCCCACTGAGGAAGGAGAAAGTCTATGGAAAACCAACCCCAACATTGTGGCTTCGGCGGTTGTAGCATCGGCTCAAGAAAAAGTCCTCAGCCATCGCATTCACAAGGATGGGAGCCTGATGGTTACAGTATCGACGCTGCCCGCCGCCAACCGTCTGCTCACGGTAACTAAGCTGGCTGGAGTGGCTGTAGAGGCCAGAGTCCCATACGCTTACATGGCAAGCTATGGCAAAATACAAGATGTACCTGTCACCTACACAGACGAAGATCTGCAGGAATATCTACGCGACCAAGGTGTCCTCTCAGAAAGGAGGCTAATCGCCTACACTCCTGAGGATGGTGGAAAGATAAAAGCGGTACGCCGTCGCACAGTTATATTGGAATTCGCAAAAGATGCGCCGCTACCAAAACGAGTAACGCCGGGGTTCTGTAGTTACCCTGTAACTGAATACGTCGGAGCAGCAACTCAGTGCTATAAATGTCAGAGGCATGGCCACATATCAAGACACTGTAACGGCCCCGTGCGCTGCAAAGTGTGTGCTGGCCCCCACTCGCACAAAGAACGCACTTCGAGAGCGCAACCTAAATGCGCTAACTGCGGTGGCCCACACCCTGCTTCCTATGGAGGGTGTTACAAAAAGAAAGCAGCCACAGTTGCTCGCATGGCAGAGCAAACACAAGGGACACCCCCTAAGCGCCATGAACCACCACCTAACCCCGACGTGGTTGTCACGACTACGGCAGCTCTTTCCGAGAATCAGTCAACACAGCGTGGCAGAGCAGCTGACAAGAGCAACGCAGATGCGGTAAAAAAGAAGCGTGGGAAGTTCGTTGGTTCTTCTCCTTCATCAAAGCTACTGCAACGCACTACACAAGACCCGACAAACAGCGTCGCTTGCTCTGACCCTAGGGCGCCACAACATGACAAGAAGATCAGCGGCAGGCAGCAAACCGGAAGCTCTGAACAAGATGTCACATGCCTACTGATTCCGATGCTGTTTGCAGCCATCAAGGCTCTTATCCGTGCAAACCCCTCGTCAGGAAGACTCCCAGAAGTAGAAGCGGTCCTTGCAATGGAGCCGTTGGTGTCGGTCTCCTACGCTCCGCAGGGGCGTAATACCACACTTCAGTAATCATGGCTTCCACAGCGAGAACTTCACCGCAGCTGACAATCCACAACATCTTTCGTACATGCACCATTTTCCAGTGGAACGCTCGCGGGCTACGCTCTAAACTCTCAGATTTCCGACAGCTCGTGCGAGTGTACCGCTTCCCCTTCATAGTCATCTGTGAATCACGTGTCGAGGAAACTTTCCGACTTAATGGATACTATTTTCATCATTCACAACGACCAGATAACGTCAGCAGATTGCTGATAGGCTTTCGCAAGGATATCCCGGCCTCACCGGTTGATGTCCCGCCTCACAGCGACAATGAATACGTATGCGCTGTCACAGTTATTGCCGGACAACAGTACACTCTGATTGGAGTATATCTTGAGCCAGGCACGCCATTTGATGCTTTGAGACTTGAAGACTTGATAGCAAGGACGCCCTCTCCGCATATTATTTGCGGAGACTTCAATGCTCATAATGAAATTTGGGGCAGCTCACATACATGTGCCCGAGGTGCCAAGCTTGCAAAACTTCTCTCCAAGCATTCAGTTCAGCCATTAAATGACGGCAGCATCACCTACCTCCGAGGCCCGACGACTACCAGCAGCATCGACGTGACATTTGTCACAAGTTCATTCGCCCACAACTTTGGCTGGTGCACTGATTTGGAGACACGTGGAAGCGACCATTACCCAATCCTCATATCGGCTTTCCATGCGCAGAGGAACCCAAAGAAATTCCTTATAAAATCTACAGACTGGGACGCATACAAGGACGCTGTAAGCAGAGGAGTTACTGCGGCAACTCGCAATGAGGAATTAGCATCGACAATTGCGTATTGCCTGAGGGCGAGTACACAACTTACAGCTAAAAATAACCTACCTTCAAATGATGACACATTCCAAAGGCTTTGCGCTATACGCAGGCGAGCTGAAAGGAAAGCTCTGCGCACAAAAAGCCTCGATGACCTACCTGCATGCCGACGGGCACAACGTCACATTCGACGCTACATGGATAAACTCAGTCGGCAAAAGTGGCGTGACTTTTGTTCTACGCTGGATGTGCGCAAACCAGTAACCAATATTTGGCGGATAGTTAGAGGTATGCGCACGCCACTTCAACAACTCCACCCCTTCGCTGCACTCTCCCTTCACGAACAAAAATCTATAAAAGAAGTCTCAGAAGAATACTGCAAGCTGCTGTCGGCAGGGTCAGGGCATTCGACACTCTCCGCAGATGGTCAAACAGGCATCCCAAAGGCGGCAGTGCCAGCGTTAGACCTGCCTTTCACAACGGAAGAACTATCCACAGCTATCGCGGAGACAAACAGGCACACGTCTCCGGGTCATCATGAGGTGACCTATGACGCCATTGCAAATCTACCCCACACCTCCCGTCTTCGACTCCTGGAGTATTGCAATTCTTCCTGGATGGCTGGTGAGGTCCCCACGGAATGGAAGCTGGCGAAAATCGTGCCCGTTTTGAAACCCTGTAAGCAGCCAACAAGCTACGCATCATTCCGGCCCATTGCCCTACTGAGCTGCGTAGGTAAGTTCATGGAGCGCATGATCTACAAGCGCATAACTTGGTTCCTAGAAAGCCGAAATGAGTTCCCCCAAGAAATGATCGGGTTCCGTCAAAACAGGTCTGCGACTGACAATATCATCGCCCTCGTCTCATCAATTGAGGAGTACCTTCATGCTGGGTACATCCCAATAGCCGTTTTCCTAGACATCAAGGCCGCTTTTGACTCCGTCTTTCACCATGCAATTCTCGCAGCCTTTGGCAGTCTTGGCCTTGGAGGAAGGCTATACAAGTGGATTGGGCATTATTTAAAAGAACGACAAATTTTTATTACCACTCCAAACGGTCCAACACGCTTTCACGCAGTGGAGAGGGGCGTACCACTGGGAGCGGTGCTCAGCCCTCTCCTGTTCAATATTGTCCTTATTCACATAAGAAGACACCTTCCGCGAGGGGTCCGCATAACAATTTATGCTGATGATATCTGCATCTGGACCGCGTCACGTTCGCGCTATATTACCCAGCAACGTCTTCAGAGAGCACTATTGCACATTTCGATGTACCTGGCTTCCAGAGGTCTTCGTCTATCGCCAGAAAAGAGTGTTGTAATGGCGTTTACAAGAAAAACGATGACCCGATATCCGCTGCTCCTAGGCGGACGATCGCTGCCATATGTACGATCTCAGCGATTCCTGGGTGTTGTAATTGACTATAATCTGTCATGGTCACCTCAGATCAAAAAACTCCGTGCGATGATTACTGCAGCATCGCAAGTGTTCAGGTTTATGGCGCGAACAAGGTGGGGTAGCAACTGCCGATCAATGCTTCTGCTTGAAAAAGCCTACGTTGAAAGAACCTTGCGCTACTGTCTACCAGTGCTTCAAAGATTATCTACATCAAGCAATAAGACTCTCAATGCCGCACGGAACAACTGCCTGCGAATATGTCTTGGCCTCCCAAAGGGTTCCTCGCATCAGGAACAGTAGCGGAGGCAGGATGTCTCCCACTAGAGGTAATTGCCGCCCAGGAAACTATGCGTACCCATCTCCGCCATGTCCTGCAAGGGAAGAAGCACTTCCTACACCGTGTCCACCTAACCCACAGCAACTCTAGCTTTGGCCAGGCAGTGCAGCTCCTGCCCCTTCCTACTATTAATCAGCCTCAGAAACTACTACCTCTGGCCTTTCCTCCATGGACACTCTCTCCTCTAAAGGTGAAGAAGTCTGTTCCAGGTGTGAATGCAAAGAGCCGCATGCCACAGGAAGCACTTCTGCAAGCTACTCTCGCCTATTTAATCGAAGAATATACGCAGCACACCCATATCTTCACTGATGGTTCAACTACAAAAGAAACTTCTTCTTGTGGCCTTTATGGGCCCTCAACAGGCCATGCCCTTTCTTACCGGCTGCAGCGGAGGACCTCCTCTACAACAGCTGAGCTTCACGGCATTAAGGAAGCTGTTTCTTACATCCTGCACCGAACCGCCGGCCGTTTGGTTATCTTCACCGATTCAAAAGCATCTCTGCCGATCCTGGCCAACCTGCTGAAGAAAACGAATCACCAGCCAGTTTCCCTGGACATTGGGTATATCCATCATTTAGCTATTGCCGCAGGCCACTGCATAACATATCAGTGGGTACCTGCTCACTGTGGCATTATGGCTAATGAAAAAGCAGATGAAGCGGCCCGTAAGGGCCATCAACATCAGAGATACATTCGAAGTTTTCTCACGAAATCTGATGCGTCCCAAATGGCTAAAAGTTTTGCGTACGAAGAAACGTATCGGCTTTGGAGTTTGCCGACACATCAGTACCAATTTCTTCACTCAATCGACCCACATCTTAGATCAAGACTCTCAGCCAGAATTCCTCGACAACTCGAAACACTTTATCACCGACTTCGTCTGAATGCTGCATACTTAAATGGCCTGCGGTGCCGTTTTGGACAAATGAACAGTCCGTATTGTGACAACTGTGCTTCGATAGAAACTGTGGGACATATCCTGCTTGAGTGCCCTGCGTATGCTAACGAGCGTGCGTACTATGAACATTGCATGCAGAAGCTCTGCCCAGTGCCCCTAACAATGGACAAAGTTTTAGGCCCCTTAGCCTGCTTCAGGCAACAGAGACTTGCAATGAACTTTCTTTTTACATATTTAAAAGACATTGGACATCTCGATAAGCTCTAAATTCACTTGCAGGTTACCTTCATGCATTCTTCTTGCAGTGAACTTCGTCAGCCCATTCGTCGGACTATGCCGGAGGTTGTGCCATATATGCACAAGGTAGCCCACCACTTGAAAAAAGTGGCTAACAAACATGGCGTGCCGGTTGCCTTCTCGGCCCCACTCAAGATGGCACAGCTCTGCGCGCGAATTGCGAGCAAAGACAAGAGTGGTTGCCGCGTCAGACATGCAAAGAAGTTTACGGATTGCGGCATCGGGTTGGTATATCAGATACCGCTGTCATGCGGGAAGGTCTATGTGGGCCAAACAGGGCGGTGCATAAATGAAAGGGCAGGTGAGCACGCGCGCTCACTGAAAGACGTAAATGGTGCGCATCTTCCTCAGCACTGCACTGAGTGTTTTGAGTGCCCTCGAGCGGCAGAACATTTGCCGCAGGCTAGATGCCAGTCCTGCAAAAAGTGTCAACCATGGTTTCATGAGATAAAGATTTTGGGCAAAAGCAAAGATTCTAGGGCAAGGGAACTACAGGAGGCATTTTATATAAGGAAGAGAGGCGTACATTGTGTTAGCGATACGTCTCTGAACCTATACAAATCGTAGATGGCACATCTTGAACGGTTCTGTTGATAGTGGTTTGTGTGACCTGGTATCTGCCCGTGATCTGGTTTTTTCCTTATATTTGCTGCGCTGCCAGTGAATAAAGATGAAGTTTAGCGCTAGTCATGCGTTCCTCTTTCTTGTGTTCGTCTTGGTTGCGCTACAGTTCTTTTGTTACAAAATGCACCATCTAGCCCAACAAAAAGTTCTTCTAAAAGGGTAGCACTTCCAAGCAGATTTCCACCATATTGCTTTGCTAGATTGCTTTTTCACCTGACACTACGAAACGCATCATGGGCGTCGTCTTATTTTTCGAGGACAGCTTTGGCATAGCTAAGGAGACAGGAAGGGTAAAAAACAAGATTTTGCTTCGTGTCGTTGGTTGTTCGTTGTTCCGGCTAGCGGTGGGGAGGATATGTTGGAGAGCGCTCGATTCGCCTGCACTCGCTGCTCCGGTTCGGCAAAGTTCTGCGGGTGTGCCGCGAGTGTGTTGCGCTAGTTCCGGCACTTTGAGCGCATTTTGTCAATCTGCTTCCAAAGCGGATGGTCGAGTGCAGGCCTGGTCGTCTGCTAGCCTTGGCTTCGCCAATGTCACAAAATTCGGCGCATATTAGAAAAAGCGGCGCAGCGCGTAAGCAATCGCGCCCGCACGCGGTAAAAAGAAACAAAAAAACAGCTGTAAAGGAACCCCGGAGAGCACGCAATTTTGCGTGTGCTGCTGCCCTTTTCACTCAACTCGCCGGCGCGGCGCCAAAGGAAACATTGCCACGTGCGGCGTCGATTTCTCCAGAATGTCTGAGTAGTTTGTACTCATTGTCGATGGAGAGGGCTTAACCTTGACCACGCTAAAGTGATAACCTCTCCCCTTCGCTCTCGCGCCGGCGGCTTCGCACCGCGAGTAGGACCCAGAATATTCTGGAAGGCGGTTTCCGAGCATGAACAATGGGGTCGCGCGCCCGGCGCGAGAAGAAGGAAATTGTGCAGTTGATACTGTGTGTATGTGCGCGCCTGCCTTGGGGCAAAGAACAAACAGACGCGATCCGCGCCTATAAATGAGGGCTCTAACCGCTGTCTGCCAGCACGAGCCGCCGTTTAAGCCTCAGAGAAGCGCGCGCACTCGTCTCCCGGGAGAACACCACTCGCCCAGCCACGGACCAGCGAGGCAACGTGCGCCAATCTGCGGATCGGCCCCGTCGTGTTCCTCAGGTCGTCAGTCTGTCGCAGTGCCCGGTGTACAAATCGTGTTTTCTTTGATTGTCTATCTCTGTGTCAGTGTAATTTAGGTGCAAAGGTTCTGTTACATTGTAATCTCTCTCTATTTGTTACTTTGCGTGAGTCGCCTTGTATTTTTAAATCACTGTGTGCTTGTACGAGTGATTGTAAAATCCTCTGTATCGTCTGTTTGCTGTATAAACTTTGTTTTGTTTTGTGAACCTTTGGCTCCGACCCATTCTCTGCCTTACGACCGGCGAACGCTGGGCACCAAACGGGCAACCCCGTTCTTACTTGGCAGCTGGTCTCCGGCTGAGCTTGCCACGCTGAGTCAAGGGCATCTCCTTTGTGACCGAGGCCGTTACTCCCACACGCTCTAAGGGTGTCTGGGAGTGCACGCTCAAGTGCGCGAAGTGGTGACATATTCTGGCGTATGCGACCGGACGTTTGGTGCTTTGTAAGAGCAGAGAACGGAGAAAGAGCCCGAAGGAGTTTACATAGAGGTTGTAAACGAGTGTTTAGCAGCAGAGTGATATTGTGAGGTGCCGCGCAGAGGCGGTTGGATATGGTTCCCTGAGTTGAGCTACGCTTGAGGCTTGAACAGCTGGGATTCCAAAATGGATCTAAGAGATATTGTTAAGTTCGGTCGTCAGCTGGGCCTGGAAGAATCTGAGATTGTGGATTGGGTGAACCAGGAAATAGAAGGGAAAGAAAGAGAACGAAAAGAAAAACAGACAGAAAAAGTTGGCAAGAGAAGCTGCCGAGAGAGCAAGAGAAATGGCTCCAGTAGCTAAGAAAGCACGAGAACAAGCGCCGAAAGAAAGCAAGAGAGCACGGTATAGTGCTGAGGAAAGGAAATGTGCCCAAAGAGAGGCCGTGAAATTTGAAACGAAAGAAGGAAGAGGATCTCAACGAGTGAAAGAAATTCCCCCTATCAGGGATGATGAAGTGATAAGAGCGAGCATCAGCTCACAGCTCAAGGAAGAAGAAGGGGCAGGAGCGGAAGAGTGCGACAGCCCTCATTGAAATGCTACCGTTGCAAGAAGGTAGGCCACTACGCCTCGGATCACCGTAGCAACGTAGTCAGCAAAAGAATGGTTGCTTGTTTCAAGTGTGGAAATAAAGGACACAAAGCTGCGGCGTATCCAAGTCTTGAGAAACAACTCCAAAAGGACAGAGAGGAGGAAAACTTTAGTGCCGAATGCGTAGAACAGACGTACTGGGAGAAACCTCCAGTCTTAGGCACAGTTACATGCGCCGGACCAGGGTCTCTAACTGAGGGAATGCCGGTTCTCACCGGAAAAATTGCGGAAAGCCGGTTTATGTTCTGAGAAGCAGAGGAAGTACCAGTGTTTTCATCAAAAGAGACTTGGTTACTGTTGAAGAACTTACTGGAGAGATGAGCCCTGTGCATTTTTTGGATGGTTCCGCTAAACTGTTACCTGAAGCTCGAGTGCACGTGATAACTCCGTACTTCACCGGAGAAGTGACAGCGCTATGCATGGAGTGCACACTGTATGACCTCATCCTGGGTAACATCAAGGGCGCGAGATCGCCGAACGACCAAGAGATATGGGCCACCGACATGGTTGACGAAACTGTCACTCCAAGAACGGAAGAAAGGTCGCCGGAGGAGGGGTCTACACTAGAGGCGGCGACGAAAGCACAAGTGAAGGCTGAGAACACGGAGTCCTATTTGTTGGCCCCTGGCGAGAACCTGTGCAGAAATAACGAGCCTGATCCTCCAGCAGGCATAGAAGGTTGTTGTAGCTAACTCCGCAGCTCAGGGTTTGGTTGAGGAACAGTGAGTTCCTGAAGCCGAATTAAAAAGAATGAGTACCAGACCAGAGCGTCGCTTCCTCAGGAAACTGATAGTGTAGCTACTACTGAGGTAGTAGGCACTGAGTAGAAGGCCAACCTAACGCTTCTGTCAGAGGGCACCTCAATCAAGTTGCCTGTAGTTGAGGAAGAAAGCAGGAGCTTCACCGAGAAGTCAGAATACTGCACGCCTGATTGCTGCAGTAGTGACCGTGAGAAAGAACGGTCAAATGTCAAAGATTACGAAAGCTCCGACGCACTTGCCGCTGAGGAAAGCACCCTCAGTGAAGAACCAGACTCTGTTCCCAGTGAACCCTCCAGCAGCGAGAAGGACTTTCCCTCTGACGAAGGTCATGAAAATTTGGGCAGTGAGACAGGCGAAACTGCAGTGCAAGGAATGAAGCACGAGTGCACTGAAAGTGACGAGCTCAAGAAAGGAACTCAGGAAGAAAGTTCAGTGCTCAAAGAACTAAAAGGAGCTGAACCAGCGGCGCCATCGCGAGACGCCATCTCGAATGATGCAAGTGAAAAGGAAATGGGCTGGCCCCGAAGAATATTGAGAAAGGAAATAGGACGAAACAGAGCAAGCTGAAAACAGCTGAGTCGGATGCAAGCAAGCTGCACGAACATCGCAGCAAAGTGAAAATGAAATTGAGACGAACGATCCCAACTTTCAGAACGGACTCAGTGTGGAAGTGTAAGCGCAAACAGAAGAGCGCGCGCCGACAAGAGGAAACACACGAGAAGTGGAGCCGTCATAAGCGAACTGGCGTAAAATCTGTACGCAACAGACGCTCTAGCCGCAGGAAAAGAGGAAGTGCTCGAGGTCCGAGCAGAAACAAACAGAGGAGTACGAGTAGAAAGCAGAGTCAGAATCGCGTTCGGAAGAGAAGCCTCAATAGAAGGCGGAAAAAGAGCAGAGCTCACGACAGGAATGCCAGAGTCATGTGCGAAAGAGAAACAAAATTGCGATAGAAAACTTGAGGGAAACAGTCCTGTTCCCATCCCATGCACGGCGAACGTGGCAGTATAGGGCAAAGTATGCATCATATACTTGTGTGCTCTCTGTGTAATGTTGTGCTAATGTGTTGCAGAGTTGCAGCATGTTTGAAATGAATATTGACAGTTGTCAAGTGTTATGTGCGTGCAGACGTCATTGTATTGATGTGTGTATTTTGGCATTCGTCAATGAGTTTGTGAGCGCAAGCATGCGCGCACGAATTTTGTGTTTTGTGAATATTGTTCCATAATATTCTTAAAGGAAGGGGCGGTGTCACAAAATTCGGCGCATATTCGAAAAAGCGGCGTTGCGCGTAAGCAATCGCGCCCGTGCGCGGTAAAATAAAAAAAGGAAGATTTGCAGAAGTTTATTACCATCTGTGGTACAGAGGGAGATTAGGTTTGAAGTTTAGAAAGAAAAACTTGCGGTCATGTTATTTAATGATGAGGGCGGCCAGCATAGAATACAAGAGTTCACACTGGAAGTTGTGGATGAGTACAAGGATCTTGAAATATGGATAAATGACGGTGAATAAAGGGGTGATGAAGCGGTGAATGAATACAGCTAGTAGGAAGGCAGCTGTCATGAAGAATAGGGCACTGTGGAATTACAATAGGTATGAAGTGGTAAGAGGCACCTGGAAAGGGGTGATGATTCCTAGCCTGACTTTCGGCAATGCGGTCCTGTGCATGAGACCAGATGTTCAAGCAAGCTTAGAAATGAAACAACGCGGCGTCGGGAGCCTAGCTTTGGGAGCACATGGCAATACAAAAGATCAGGGGGTACAGGGTGATATGGAATGGGCGTCGTTTGAGAGCAGAGAAGCTAGCAGTAAGATGGTATATGAGGAGCGATTGAGAAAAATGGGGAAAAGCAGTGGGCTAGGAAGGTTTTCAGATACCTTTACATAAGGAATGTTAACACGAAATGGACAAAGAGAACTAGAAAATTCACAAGCAAGTATCTGGACAGCACTAGGGGGGCAAATCAACCATTATCGGTTAAGAAAAAGGTTAAAGAAACAGAGGGAGCTCTGTGGAAAACGGGGATGCTGACGAAATCGGCAGTGGGAACATACAGGATCTTTAAGCAGGAGATTTCCAAAGAAAATATCTATGATAATTGCAGGGGAAGCTCTTTGTTGTTTGAGGCCAGGACGGGAGTTTCGCAGACTAAAACATATAGAGTCAGGTACCATGAGTTAGAAATGTTGTGCATTGCATGTGAAGAGGAGGAGGATATGGCTGAACACTTGATGCTTCTCTGTAAAGGGCTTCACCCTCCAGTGGTTAGCAGCGGGGCTAATTTTTTCAAAGCATTGGGGTTTGAGGACAGTGAAGAAAAATTAGATTTTAAGCGGATAGAAGTAACCAAGCGAACGTTATCTGATTGGTGGCTAAAATCAAGACAAGCGTAAAATTTCACAAGTCATGGCTAGGTGGCTTGAACCACAGCACGATTTGAAGAGTTCAGCCTTATACATCCATCCATCCATCCATCCATCCATCCATCCATCCATCCATCCATCCATCCATCCATCCATCCATCCATCCATCCATCCGTCCGTCCGTCCGTCCGTCCGTCCGTCCGTCCGTCCGTCCGTCCGTCCGTCCGTCCGTCCGTCCGTCCATCCATCCATCCATCCATCCATCCATCCATCCATCCATCCATCCATCCATCCATCAATCCATCCATCCATCCATCCATCCATCCATCCATCCATCCATCCATCCATCCATCCATCCATCCATCCATCCATCCATCCATCCATCCATCCATCCATCCATCCATCCATCCATCCATCCATCCATCCATCCATCCATCCATCCATCCATTGTATTCATACAAAGGGTGGACGGCCCCGTCTATTGTAGATATAAGTGAAGGGCACGAGTCTTCGAAAGGCACTAGGTGAATATTGCCCATGTACTAACTATTAAATTTCACGGGGATCTTGCAAATGTTAAAGATGCTGTGCCTCGTTCGAAGTGCCTGGAATCGTAAGATACCCTGCGACCATTGTAACTCAGTCTACATCGGGGAGACAGGAAATCTACCAAGGCGGCTTAGAGCACTGCAATTATTTCTGCAGGAATCAAACAGCCTCAAGTGGTTTGGCTGAACATTAGCAAACAGGGCGCGAAATTGCTTGCGATAATGTGGAAATCGGTGCCACTGAAAGAAATTCAGAAGCTTGGCTGGACCTGGATTCCTTTATACTACAGACCATGCTGAATACACTCAACAGAACAAAGGGAACAAAGGCCTATGCAAAGTCATTGCGCCGAATAATTAAGGCTACATAAGATTCTTCTTTCATGATCGGTCCTTCATTGTGAACAAGAAAGCTGTAGAGGTTCCGAAATGTAAATCAACGTGTCCGGCAGGGTCAGTGACCCAAGTTTCATTCTACTTTTAACGCCAAGTGAGAACTCCGAAACTGACAAAGGGACCTAAGCTGCTGTTAAGCAGTTGTTTGCTGCCACAATATATTCCACAAAAGACGTCAAAGAGCAGGTTCGCCAGCAGGTTCGGAATCTTTTTTGTACCCCTTCTCTTAAGCTGTCCTGCCTGAATCCACGCACTGTTTGTGTTGGCAGAAAGCACTGGTGGCAGAAAAAACATTCCAAACATTTGGAGTGGTGTTCTGAGGGGATACTTCTCTCAGTAAGTCATGCTAGATGGTATTTCAAGGGAGTATACACCCCCTCCCTTTAAAGCACATTTACTTGCCTGTGAGACTGAACGTCTATTAAGAGATTAGGATACTGGGTATAACTGCGTAATAATATGAGCAGGAAATAAATTGATTGTAGAGATTTGTAGGCGCCTAGTTGGTCGGGCATACTGAGACTGGGGAGCGGTAGATTCTAGACAAGGGAACAGCACCGCATAACAAGACCACAAAGACACGAGTTCTCAGTCTTATTATTACATAAATTGGTTTGTTGCAGCTTATTTATCCTATTTTCATTCCTTGTTTGTGTATTTTAACTGCTCAGACTGATATGCTTTCTCCAGATCTAAACCGACATTCTCAATAATAAGTCACATTGTAAGAAATGCATATAAGCAGAATTGTGAAGGCACGTTTCCCTTTTTCATAAGTGTCACAAAGGTACTCAAAATTGGCAAATTCATATTGGTGGGCATCAAGGAAGAGCTTTCATTCATTTTAAAAAATCTTACTACTGTGTCGATATTCATGTATGATACTTGCTATTGGAATGAGGTCCTCGACGTGCGCATGGCCAGCCACAATTTCATGGCACTTTGTACACTAATTTTGTGCTTCTGTTAAGGTTTGCTGAAGCGCTGTTAAAACAGCTGGGATCACGTCTTGGGACCAGCTTAACGGGAACCACTAGAATTTACAGAAGCACAATGTATCCTTCAACAGGGGCCATTTGATTTGGCAGTTTAATGATTATTTTAAAGTATGGTAGCTGTAATGCAGCTCTTGCTCTCTTATTAATATGAGTGGTAGACAGCTTTGACGATGCCCTAAAATCTCGACTTGACAATTAAGAGGTATGATCTTGTTATACGTAGTGTTTCAAACTGTTCTTATATATTACAAGTTTTGAGAAAAATATTATTAGTCTTTGGCATTGCCAAAGCAGAAAAGACTAATATTAAACATGGATCAAAATAATATTATTTTACCGCACAATATAAATTTGTCCACCATTCTTGCTGAAATTTTTAAGAGATATTAGGATGCTAAAATGTTTTATACTTCTTTGACACCAAATTTGTCATGACTTAATGTTATTTCATTTGCTTTACAATAAATTTTTGCCTGTTATCTTTTTTTACCACTCAGTTTTGAACACTACAGTCAGTCTTGTTTTCTGCTTTACATTTACTTATTTCCATTTGTGCACTGACGTTCAGCTTTTCATCAGCACTAGAATGAGCCCTTCATTTTACCACGTAATGATCACATGTTTAAAGACTCTCTTCTCTCATGTCATACTAATATATTATACAATTCATTTTTTGAACACACAAGTAACGAATGCAAGCACCGTTTTTGCCTTTATCGCTGTGATCGTCAATAACATCCCCGTAAAGAAAGTTGTACTGAATTGTTGTGTTGTGGTTTTCTGCGAGGCACACATGCACACGATGGCAGTCATGACGGCGGCTGCTGCGGGAATTCGGAAACTGCCGCCACTTCTCGTCCAGTGAGCGCGCCCACCGTTTCATTTCTTCGAGAGTTACCCAGAACGCCGGCTTGCTGTCCCCAGCTAACGTTGGTGCGCGTGCGTGCTGTGCATGAGGGCTGCCGCTCAACGGAAAAGTTTCTTAGTAGAGCAGAAAGTTGGGCTAGTTGGTTGATATGCATACTGAAGAAGTTGGCGCGGAAAAACGAGGACAGGCGAGACAAACAAAGACGAGCGCTTTACTCACAACTGAAGGTTTATTCCAGACAATGCTCGAATAAATAGTGAATAAATAGAGAAGCGGACGGAAGCGCTCGTCTTTGTCTCGCTTGTCCTCGTTGTTCCGCGCCAACTTCTTCAGTAGGAAAAGTTCCTGCCTCCCCCCTCTGCTCGTCATAGTGGCCTCTGCTGACTGCTTGCTGCGAGGCGCCAACACATGCTGGCGGCGTCAACAACGGCTGCGGCGGATGTCCGAACCTCCTGCTATTCTTCCGGTGAGCGATGCTGGTTGTGTTTGTTTTAGCAAGGCTTCCTTTGATGAACAGTTTCCCGGACGGTTGTTACCTTGTAGTGTAGTGACCGTTGAGCTTCTAGTGTTTGCTGCTGGCGTGTTTCTCTTGCGTGTGCTTGAGTGTGCTTTTTGTCGTCTCCCAATTCCATTGGTTTTGTGGGGTTAGTTCAAAACAAGTGCCTGATGAAAACGGTCTGAAGTGCTGTGAATGTAAGAACCCTTATCACTCTGGAAAATGCTCTGGGATTACAAAGAAATCTTTAAAAACACTGAACAATTTAATTTGGGTGTGTCAGGCATGCTTTTCGTCGACGTCTGCACATCAGAGGAATACAGAAAATTCTGATACAGACAATGATGATGAAGGAAAGCAACCGACTATGAATCAGCTCATGAAAGCTATCTGTTCGCTGGATTAGAAACTTTCAATGGTTAGTTCCAGAGTTCACAAGCTAGACAAAGCTAGACAGTCACAGAGCTCGAAGAGTGATTCAGTGCTTGAACACATCAAGAAGCAAGGGCAGGTAATTACGGGCAATGAGACTTCGATGCAACTGCTCGCTTCAAAATATGAAGAAATGAAGATGTCTGTGGCTTCGTATGCAGCTGAGGTTTCTGCCTTAAAGGAGAGATCAGAGGAGTTGGCGGGCTCTCTTGCGGGGCAGGTGGATACGCTGAGTGATCTTAGGACTGCCTTGAATAACCTGGAAGCCTACTCAAGGCGCAACAACATAGATATCCATGGTCTAAAACTTGAGCAAAATGAGGACCTTGATGCCATACTGAAGTCGCTCGCAGGTATGGTGAAGATTCCAGAGAATACGCTTCAGTCCGTAGAGGTTGCGCACAGACTACCTGCCCAAAAGGGAAAGATACCAGCTGTGCTAGTGAAATTCAATTCACGTACTGCTCGGAAACTGTTGATAAAAAAACGCTATGCTCTTAAGGAGGAAGACATGTACATTAATGAGAACCTGCCTGCTCAGGCAAAGAAGTTGTGGCAAATAACACAGCAAGCAAAAAAGAAATCATACAAGTTTCTACGGTTGAAAAACGGGAAAATCTTTGTGAGGAAGGTCGAGGGCTTTGGAGCTTTAAGAACTGAGAACGTATGTGGCATTGATAAGCTTGAGTAACCATGAGTGAGAACTTCGGCTCATTTACCGACTGGAATACATATAGAAGTGATTTGTTTAACTCCCAATTCAAGCCTGCACTAGGTCTTGTCCATATCAACATAAGGAGCATCAAAAAGCACTGGAGTTTATTAAATATCCACTTGTCTGATTTGCTTAGGTACCTTGTTATTGTACGTCTGACTGAAACTAATGTTAATGAGTATGAGTCTGATACGTTTATTCTTCCAGGCTTTCAATCTTTCTCTTATTGTCGTGATTCTGGTAGGGTTGGTGGTGTATTAGGATTTGTAAAGAATCAAATCAAATCAAATCAAATCAAATGCAGTTTATTTTCCGTCAGAAAGAAATCAACGGAGGAGGCTCGAGCAAAAAGTGAAACGTGTTCACTTGATTGCGCTCAAGCCCCCTTTTACATGGCATGCAGTGACGACACATAGGTGGACATTATATAAAGCATGCTCGTGGAATATGGAAATATGAAACAAAGCAAGCAAAACGTACAAGGTTAAACAATATAGAGTGGTTTTACAAAGCTCTCTTGTGGAACTTAAACAATTTTTTATATGTACAGCAAGTACGAAGACAAAACAAAATAAACTGTAGTAATTTACAAACAGAATGGAACGTGCATAGGTACATATTCATAAAGGCAAACGGTTTTGCAACAGAATTGCATGTTATTATTTCAGGTGCACTAATTAGTATGGGTTGTCTGATGCTTGCTCTGACAGGAAAGACCTAATTTTGGAAATACTAATGTGGTTAATGTCAATTCCGTTATGTTCAAGATTGTTTAAAAGTGTTGGTAATGAATGACGTAGCATTTGTTGCCCATAATTTGTCCGGGAATAAGGAACTTTCCAAGGTTCTGAAAAGCGTGTATCACGTACATGTGTTGTTCGAGTTAACTGTGCCATAAATTTTAATTCTTGCTGGCTCTTACGAAGTTGTTGTTTGTATCTTTTTGCCAATGTATATAGGTATAGATTATGTACACTTGTTACATTAAGCTGCATAAAATATTCGTCTGTGTGGGCTTGCGAGTCGACCCCTACGATATGCCGAATAGATTTTTTTTGGAGTACGTGCAAACGATTTAGATTTGTGACGGTTGTTCTCCCCCAAACAAGAAAGCAGTAACTTATATGTGATAGAATCAAGGCATTGTATATGTGCAGTTTAATTGCTTGTGGTAGGAAAGAGTGGAACCTCGCTAGTATTCCGACAGATTTAGATATTTTTGTTATAGCATAATTACCGTGAGTGTCCCATAGCATATTTTTGTGCAGATATACGCCAAGTGTTTAACTGAATGCTGGCACATTGAAAGAGTAGCTTGTGCTTTGAATGCGGCAGAAGTAGTAGCTCTTTCACTCAGTTGCAAAGAGGAGATGTTTGTTGTGCTAGCAGTTTATCGCCCTCCTAACTCAATACAGGAAGTATTTTTTTCTGAACTTGCGGAATTTTTAACTCATCACAATCGAATTAATGTAATAATGGCTGGTGACCTTCATATTGATATTTCAGAAAAAAGAAAACCTGGTGTTAAGCGCTACTTAGATTTACTTGCTGCATACGGAATAGAGAATATGATTTATAGTATTACTAGGGAAGAGGTAATGGGCTCTGGACTTACTCAGTCGTGCATCGCAGTCAAACTTCCGAATAACGTCGCCAACGCTGCAGTAATACGAAGAAAGGTGGCAGATCATTATTTCACAGTGCTGTGTGTTCTCAAGCAAGAAAGGGAAACGTCGAGTCAGACTGTTAGAACGGTAAAAATAATTGATAACAAATGTTTTGACGACCTCGTACAAACATTTAATTTGAGGTTTTTGCTAACTCAAACTCACATTGATGCTTATAACTCATTAGTAGCCAAGTTTGATGATCTGTATGCTAATTCCACAAGGGAGGTCGAAGTAAAGTTATGAATGCCAGAGAAGAAATGGATAACGAATTATATACTTAAACTGTCTCATGTAAAGGACAAAGTATGGAATGACTATAAACAAGACGTTGAGTACCTTGCCTTAAAAGAGCAGTATAGGGCACATCGTAATAAGCTTACTGATATGCTGAGACAAGCAAAGAAGCAATATTTTCCTGCTGAGTTTGCTAGGTGCAGCAGCAATACAAGGAAAATTTGGAGTCTATTGAATGAATTATTAGGTTGACAGAAGAAATCGAATTTGGATGAGAAGTTGCATGGTACTTTTATGCAAGCGGATTCTTCGACTATAGCGAATTCTTTTAGTGATGCGTTTGTATCATCCATTAGAGAACTTAAAAAACTATCGCTTCTACCATCCAATACAAGGACAAGAAAACAATTAATTCTGCTGCATTTCCTCCTGATGATCAATAAGTTTTGTGGAACATTAATAATACGCTACCAGACAGCAAGCCACCAGGCTACGATAGGATTAGACAGCGTGATTTGCGAAACAATTACTCCAAACTTAAAGAAGTACATTTACATATACTTAATGGTTGTTTTAAAACAGGAGAAATACCACCAGGCCTGACGGCCTCAGTACTAAGACCAATCTACAAGTCGGGGAAAATGACAGATGAAACAAATTACAGACCAATTGCCATACTACCAGTCATTAGGATCCCGATGGAAAAAAATTGTTCACCAAAATATGACATCTTTTTCTGAGAAGTATTCTTGTCTGAGTACTACACAGCATGGTTTCTATCGTAATATTGGTACGGTTGAGATTTTTGAAGATTTCTGTAGTAACCTGGATGAGAATCAATGTGTTTTTGAATTATTTTTGGATTTATCGAAAGCATTCGATACAGTAGAGTACTCTGTTTTGTTATATAAGTTGGAAAGTATTGGATTCCGTGGTCCATGCCAGCAATTTTTTGCAAGCTACCTTTTGCACCGTAGACAAGTAGCAACAATTAAAGAATCATTTAGTACTTTCTCTGATATTCAGTACGATGTTCCACAAGGTTCTGTTTTGAGACCGTTTTTGCTTATTATTTATGTAAATGATATTGTTAACCTAAAATTAAATGCAAAATTGTTTCAGTGTGCTGATGACACAGCTTTAGTAATATCCAATGATTCAATCTCACTCGCACTGAAACTACTTCAGTACGATATCAATAAAACACTACACTGGTTATCTGGAAATCAAAGATACATAAACAAAATGAAAACTGTGTTAATATGTTTTAGAAATCCTCACAAGAATGTTGATCTTGCACACTACCCTACTCGAACAGTGTTCAATATCGTGGCCTGTATCTTGATTCCAACATGTGTTGGTCTTCCCAAATTGACTATTTATTAAAGCGACTCCGTTCTCTTTCTGTGCAGCTTTATCGTATAACATACACTACATCTGCAAACTTGCGTCAGACTGTGTATAGATCTTTAGCGGAATATATACTTAGATACGGTGTTTCAGTGTATGGTTCTTGTGCGCCTTGTAAGATCAAGAAGGTAGATAGTTTTGCTGTGCAGAATCTCCACTAATTCATTGTATGGCTCTTCTCACGAGAAATCCGACCAAGAAACTAGAATGGCTAAAGCAGGAGTTTTTCTTCTGCATGACTTGTATGTGCAAGTTGAAGTTCTCAGAAATTACTGTTCAGTGCTGTTTAAACAGCCTGACAAAAAACAGAGTCACTCAAGCACATAGCACGTTACAAAGTTCCTAGAGTTTATACCATCTATGGTAAATGAACACGACAGTTCTATATACCCAACTATTTTAATAAACTACCTGCAGAGGTGTTGGGTTGTGATTCTATGAGGGCTGTGAAATCTGGACAGCAAGCGTGGATGGAAAGTTGCAATGAAGGAAGTTACTGAGTTGCTTTGTAATTTGCACCTTGTTAGAGAAGTTTTGTTCCGTATTGACTGCATATTTCCTCTGTTCTACATTATTATCAATCGGTAATTCGTTGGCCTAACTAATACAATATATCAGCTTGTTTTATTGTTAATTTCTCTACATTTTTTTGCTAAGAATGGCAGTTGTGTACTTTCAGCGTTGTGTACTGACCGCGCATTGTTGTGACTGCTGTGGCCCGCCCACAAGCTCTTGTGCTTCTGCGGGCACACGCTATGTACTGTATATATATATCTTTCAATAAAATTCCTCTATGTATGTATTTATGTATAATTTGTTCTGTTCACCCATTTCTCCTTATAATGCCCTTGAGCTTTGAGAGTAAACAACTAAGTTGATGAAAAGAAATATTTTATTACATATTTTTTTTTCAAATTCAAATTGAATTTACTTCTCGTGCAAGGAGGGTGTGCCACAAAAAAAACTATTGCTCTTAGGGAATTGATGAGGTGACCCAAAAGGTGATGACGAATGCAATGTACACACCAAAACACTAAACTAAAAGCATGGGCAAGCCGCCGAGGTGGCTTAGTGGTTATGGTGCTCAGCTGCTTACCTGAAAGACGTAGGTTTTATCTTGTCCCTGTTGGCCTCATTTCATTTAAGATGAAATGCTACAGGCCTTGGTTGTGCGATAAGTCAGTGCATGTTAAACAACCCCAGATGATCGAAATTATCCAGAGCCCACCAATACAGCATCCCTCACACACTGAGTTGCTTTGGGACGATAAACCCCATAATGCCAAACCATAGACAAGTGTGGGCTAGTTCAACTTGGACATAAACTGCACACACATACTCATTGCTTGCATATTGAACAGCAGAAGAAAAGCAATTGATCACCTGTCCTATATACGGTACAAAAAGAAGTAGGTGAATGAGCAAAATTATTTAAAGCACCAGATAAAGCAACAAATCATCCATTTAATTTATACAGAGGGAAGAAAGTTTGATAAATGTCACTCGCCAAGACGCTTATGATAGCTTTCTTGATAAATTTAAAGTGCTTTACGCCGAACATTTTCCGTACAAGGCGCACGTAGCACCTCGAAAAGGGCGCAAGGAGTGGATGACGTCAAAATTGCTCAAAGAGATACAATCTAAAGAAAAAATGTTCCAAGACTTCATTAAAACACGTGATCCCGGACTATTAGCAAGATACAAATTCCTCAAAAATAAGATAAACAAAAGTTAAGGCGCACTAGGGATTCGTATAACTACGAAAAATTCGAATCCTGCGACGGTGATTCCCGAGAGTTATTGAACCAGATTAACAACCTTGTTTTACGTACACCGCAGCCTAGCTCTCCTCAAGACGTACTTATTTAAGGACGAAGTGTAAATGGGCAGGAACTAGCAGAGGCGTTCAATAAATATTTCGTTAACCGAGAATACCAAAGTTCGTCAAACGTCATATGATGCTCTCATCAGGCAAAGCAGCGATTCTATGTATCTAAGTCCAACTACATGTTCTTATGTATTCACTGCATTTTGAACATGAAGAGCAGCAGATGCCACGATGCGGATGATCTACAGATAAGGCCTGTGAAGCATGTGTTAGATATTCTAGCCTCAATTGTACCACATATATTTAATTTAAGTTCTGAATGCGGAGTGTTCCCATGGGGCATGCAAATTGCTAAAGTGACAGCTTTGTATTTCAAATTACAGGCCCTTTTCCGTGCTGCCAATCTTTTCTAAAGGACTAGAAAAAATTAACCACACGCGAATATCATGCTTTTTTGACAAACACAAAATAATAACAGATTCGCAGTTTGGTTTTACCAACATAAATCTACCGAGACAACATTACTAAGCCAAAAAGAGTATATCTTACAGTGTTTCGAGGAAAGGAAACCTGCCCTTGGTGTTTTTATAGATTTTTCGCAGGCTTTCGACTACATCAGTCATAATATACTTTTGGCAAAACTTTTTGACTACGGCTTTAGGGGTCATGTTCATGTGCTTCTTTCGTCATATCTTGCGCACCGCTTTCAGTTTGTAAGTATTAATAGCTGTCAATCCACAGTAAAAAATAACTGCTGGCGTACCTCAGGGAAGTATCCTTGGACCGCTACTCTTATATATAAAAGGTATCGTTAATCAATGACTGAATGCGAAGTGTGTTATGTATGCAGATGACGTCTCATTGTTCTTCTCATCAAGTGTATGTGAAGGTGTGATAAACGATGCAAATAGGACACTAAGTACACTCCATCAATGGTCCCTTAATAATCAGTTGAAAATTAATGTAACTAAAACTAAGTCTATTATATGCAAACCAAAAATAAAAACATTATTCTACCATGCGATCTTAAGCTAGGTCTGCAAACGATAGAAATTGTAGATATTATTTAGATATTAGGTGTATATTTCAACAGCCAGCCAAGCTTGGATAACCATACTAACGCTGTCATCAGTAAGCTTTCTCGTGTCACAGGTATCGTTAAGCGGAATCGTTACTTAGTTCCATGCAAAGTTAAACTTCTCCTGTGTAATTCGCTCTTTATGTCCCAAGTAGACTATGCGCACTTAGTTTGGGGAACAACTACAGGTACCAATAAAAATAAGATTTACGTTTTACAGAAGAAGGCTCAACGTGAAATACTCAACGTAGGTTCAGACATAAACACATGCGTCTTATTCCGCCAGTTCAATGCCGTAAAGGTATCTGAAATGTATAATATTAGGCTGGCTGAAAGATATAAGGACTTAAGACAAAATGTCAATTACTTGCGTGACACGGCACACCTTTCGCTAAATGTACAAGTTTACCCTAGCAGACACGGCGAACTGTGGCATATTACAACATGCCGCACAATATATGGTACGTATAGCCTAGCAAACACGCTGCCCCGTCTTTTAAATAAGTTTCATACTGCAAAAGTTGATGTATCACGAGCATGCCGCAAAAATATAGAGGATGTATGTGCTACTTTTTAGATTTCACCATGTTTTCGCTGTTTCCTTATCTCTTTCGTTCCAAAAAGTGTTGACCTGTTTTGAATAACCAATGACATGTTCTTTCCTGAAGTATATTTTTCTGTTGCTTATTTGTTATCATTTTTTGTGTAGGCTTCATTTCCTCATTGTCTTTTCTAAGGATTTTTGTGTATGTATGTTGCCTGCTGCCCTGCAATGTAGAAGCCGAGGGGCATATCAAGCCACAATTTCTGGCTTTTTTCCCTCGACCCTCACCATGTATACATGGGAAATAACTTGAATAGAAATAAAAAATAGACAAGCCCTGCAATATAATCACCAGTAAAAAAATATATTAGGAGGAACACGAAAGAAATTCCACATTTATCTTTATGGGAGACATTTCAGTATTCAAAGAGATCATCAGCCGCTTGAATACTTAACCAAGGCCGAAATGAACAATAGTAAAGTCATGAGATGGAGTTTGGCCTTGCAAGAATACTCATGTCAGGTGGAATATATTAAAGGCAGAGATAACGTTGGAGCGGACTTCATGAGTAGAGCAAACTGAACAGCTCTAGGTATCTCTGGGATGTATCTTGTTGTTGCTGCGTTAAGGTATCTCAGGGGTTTATCTTGTTGTTGCTGTTGTTGGTGTTATGTGATTATACAAGGAACTGTGTTGCGGATACCAACATGCGCATTAAGGACTCTGTACGGACAACGACAGTGGTGTGTTAGTGTTCTGAAAACGAAGTTTGGTGTGCTAAGGTAGTGGTGTGCTCTTGGTGTGTACTGGACATCTGCGGTGTGTTGCGTGCAGTGTCCAGAATAGCCACAGAAGATAGTCGGTTGGCTGGATGGCTTGTAGCTGAGTATGACGTGAGCCGTTTTTCATGTAAAATCTCTTGAGAGAGCGGGCCCTTGTCACATAAATTAAGGAGCCTAATTTAAATTTTAAAGGAAAGGTGTGAAGAAGACGATGTGGACTAACCAATGAATAAAGAAGATGAAGAAGAAGCATTGGGTGAGGTCGAGAGAGATGATTGGTGGAGAAGAGAAGAAGACGACGACAAGGCTTACGTGGACTAACGCCGAGGCTATAAAAGGGCGAGGGAGAGCGACGCACGGGGGGAACAGCAAAGAAGCGGAGGCTCCGGCGGGTCAGGGACGCATCGGCTGGAAGAGAGCGACGCCGGCTACTGCTCCGGTGAGCTCGCGTTCTACGGCTTCGCATCGTGGATTTGCTGCCGTGCCTGAGCCCGTTCCGGGGAGTCAACGGAAGACGCTACCACCTGCTACGGCCACGGGTGTCTCCAGCGCTTTTGCCACCCAACCGGGTGGTGCCCCAACGCCAACAACACTGGCATCACCTACACGGGCGCTTGGACCGGGAGCTTATACGACGCAGCCAGCGACGCCGCCAGCGACGCCAGCCCAAGGATGTCGAACGCCACCTCGACGCCAGCTACTGGATCCATACAACGCCGCACCGAACGAACCGTGAGCACGAACGCTGACCACGAATAGTAGAACGCTAGTAGTAGACGCTGGTAGCAGTGTGCCCGGATCGTGTGTATTCATAGTCTTTGTGTTTTGTGTTAGTTTTGTGTTCTAGTGTGTGTCACGTAAAGTGTATTAAATGTGCATTTGTGTGGGTACACCTGTCGCCTAGTCCATTCTTTCAGTCCGAGTGTTATTCGGGGAGATCCGTGACAATGGCTGATTTCGCTAAGAAATCAGCCATCGAATTTGGAGCAATGCCACAGTGCCTTGGGATCCACTGAAAGCGCATCTCTAAGGCATGATGTGGCACAAAGTACATTAGGGATCGGTAGATGAGACTAGTTGCCGAACTTTCTAGTGCAGCCAGGACTGAGAGGCAGTCCGAGAGAATGATAACTTGGGAAATATTGCTGGGAACGTTTTGAAGGGCCAAACCAATAGAGAGAGATTTAGCAGCAAAAATTGGTGTATAATCAGGGACCCGGAGAGAATAACTCCAATCTAGTGTGTGGGAATGTGTCTTTTCGCCTTGTTGAGAGGCATCTGTGAAAATTGCAGCTTGGCTCGAGTACTGAAACAGATATTCCTCCAGGAGCCCATTTAGCACGTTGGCAGATAAGTGCTTTGCATATAGCAGCGGCAAATATGGTCGAAGCAAAAAGCCTGTTCCCTTTCTGCTCCTGCGCCTCTGCCAGCTTCGTCGTTTTCGTTACACTACCGGGGGCTGCCGAGCGATCGTCCCGATAGTGCATAGAAGAAGACGCCGACGGAGAGACCTCAGAGGACGGTAGAACAGAAATGGCATGGGGGAAGTGCTGGCCGCCCCGATGAAAGATATTGTGAATGAATCCTGGTCGACGAAGCTTCCGCGTCACAGGTCGCCAGGAGCCGACGGCCGAAGCCCTTGGATGCACCGAATGGCGTGGGCAGGGGGGTGGTGTCCTCATGTGTGGGCGGCGTCTCGGGTTGCTCGGGTTATGGGTTCGGGTCGCGGCAGTGTCGTCATGTGAAAGTGTCTTGTTGTCGGCGCGGTTGACGGGGCTGGGTGAACGGAGAGGTCGGTTCAGGTTCCGCGGGCTGGGGCACAGCCGGGCGTGGCGAAGCAGGTGCACACGGCCGAAGATAACGGCAGCCGGAGGATTCCGAAGCTCCAGGACCAAGATGGGGATGACACCCCGCATCTGACGCCAAATGTTACGTAGTGACCAGCCGAATAATAAGCGGCGTTGAATGATGGCGGTGAGATTATTTTAATGGCCGCTCGCCTATAACGCGACCTTTCCGTTCCCGCACCACTACCCGCTTCGTCGTCTTTGTTACAATATTGCCGCTTTGCACATAGCTTTTCCGCAGGGCCACGAGGCACGCCTTAACGAGGCTTTACTGTACCTATGAGTACTAAGATTGCTGAATTTGATGCCTCTCGATGTTAAATCTGAACCCATTCATACACCTCCTACAGTAAGGCTTAAATATGAGCCAAACATAAAATTGAAGTTCTATTGAAGTGATCTATTGCTATGCGATGCGTTCAGAGCAGGTGGTGCCCTTGATGGTCTCACAGATAACCTTGACCACAGTGACAACACAGGCATCAAAGGTTGCCTCCAAACTATAGCTCTCCACCATTCGTGGCATGTTTTCCGCTGCTCTCCTGTCTTTTTCCACAGTGGCCCACTCATAAATCACCTCAGTTCTGATTGCGGGGCCAATCCAGCAAACAAGTCTTACGCAGTGCTGTTCGGATGGACCTGTAACCATTAGCCACTGCTCTAATTACACCACACCACTTTCGCTCGGCCCCATGGCGACATTCCTAACAGAGGTAGGGGAAGGACGACGTTGGAGCACCACGAAAGCGAAATGTACAACAAGGACGTAGTACAGTGGCCTCAAGAGGCAGAAGGGCAATTGGTTAACTTTCTGGTTCTTGGTACCAAGCGCCATTAAGCAATCAGTACAAGCTCTGGGCAAACACTCCCTGAAGGGGCCACTGAAAATCTTGCACCAAAGCTGCAAATTATACTGTTTGAAAGGGCATTACTTTTTTATTTATTTGTACCTCAAAGGCCCACAAAAGAGTATTGCATGAGGTGTTGGCTGACATACAATAAAACCTCCTGCCACAAAATTTTTCAGAAAAGGCAAACTGAAGAGCTGAACTATTCAGTTACATCCTTGAGGCCTTTTCTCCTCCCATAATCTCTACTGCAATAAAAGCCGTGTGTTGGTGCTTGAATCTGAATGCCACACACCCATATGCATGCAGCACACATCCTTCACCAGCATAGCACCAAGTAAGATTATGTCAATGCCTCATTTCTGGGCAAGGGGTGCAAGCACACAGAACAGTAGGAACAAAACGCAAACACTAATGTTGCCTGAGTCACTCCTGTGCTCTCTTTTGGGCTGCATGTCTCAAGATGAAGAACAAATCCCTCATTATTTTCCTCAAAAAGTGAAACTGCAGCAAACAACTACTCCTAACTTGTGAATACAAAACGACAAAAATAGAACGAAGAACATAAACATGTCTCGTCCTTGTCTTTCCATGTATTCTTCAATTATGGGAACTAATTCCTGGTTCAGCTACCTTTCCTTCCTACATTTGTCTGTAGCTTCTCGCCTCTCGCCACTGCTTGCCTCTTGGGGCACAAACTTTGCCAGTTTCACAGCAGGAGGCCCACTTTCAAAATTGTAATTTGCTAGGTCCGTAACAGCCTAGTTGCTTTGGTCACTTTATACAGGCAGGCTTTGTTCATTTGGGGTCTGCATGTGAAAGCTGTTGTCTCAACAGTGAATATTTCAACGTTTCCTTTTTGTTTCTACTTTCTACGTAATGGTTAGGACAAAGAACTATCGTCCACCTAATGCGAAGGAAATAGCCACATAATCATGAGGTCTCTTCCATTTGGCTGCACTTTCTGCACTAGTTCAAGAAGTGCAGCATGGAGTCTAGGCTAGCTTGCACTCGCCGAAATGGAAGCGCAGCTGCGGTGCAGCAATATGGCGTTGCCCATGAGTAGGTCAAAGTAGTGGAGAAGGTATGGCACTAGTTTTTTAATGAAATGATGACAGTTCTTTGTTGAAGGGTTTATGATTTATGGGGGTTTAAAGTCTCAACGTGACTCAGGCTATTAGGGACGCCATAGTGAAGGGCTCTGGAAATTTCGACCACTTAGGGTTTTTACCATGCACGAGCTTCTAGAATTTCGATGGAGGCGAAATTCTAGGGGCCCGCGTACTGTGCGATGTCAGTGCACGTTAAGAGAGCATAGAGATATAATTTTGGTGGCATATTTTATCTTTATAATGATGCAGAAGCCACTGCTATGCATTAATAGCCATGTGGTATTCGCCTACGAGCGATAAATAATTTATAATCGAATTTTTCTGCAATGCTGTTTCGGTTTCAACAGCCGAATGAGAGCTGTGACGTCAAAGAGAGGTTTTAGGTCATATGATTCATAGAAAAACTCTGATATAATTGTTGCTTTATCGTTTTAATTTACTGCAGTGCTGAAGCCAGCCTTTCTCAAAAGAAGGAATGACAACAAATGTAGAAGCACCAATTATATTGCAGTTTTGCACGCCTCACATGACCTACAACCTCTCTTTGAGGTCACGGTCATCGTTCAGCTGTTGAAACTGAAACTAAAACAGCGCGAAAAAGAAATTCAGTTATAAATTATTTAGCAGCCGTAGACGCATACCACGTGGTAATCCGTGTATAATAATGCCTTACGCCTTATTACAAAAAGTATCGGTTCAGTTTATGAGGGTTTCACGTCCGAAAGCGACTCACGCTTTGAGAGCCACCGTAGTGAAGGGCTCCGGAAATTTCGCCCACCAGGGGTTCTTTTACGTGGACTGACATCGCACAGTACACGGGCCTCTAGAATTTCGCCTCCATCGAAATTCGACCCCCGCAGCTGGGATCGAACTGTTTTTCGGGTCAGCAGCCGAGCACCGTAACCACTGAGCCATAGCAGTGGCGTTATTACATTAAAAAGAAGAAACCACGCACCCAAAAGTTAGGTGTCTATGCTCCCTTAAAGAACACCAGGTGGTCAAAATTTCCGAAGCCCTTAACTACGGGGTCCCTCATAGCCTGAGTCTCTTTGGGACGTTAAAACACCATGAGCGATACCCTTTCAGCAAATAACTCTGATAATTTCATTAAATAACACGTGCCATAGCTTCTCTGCTTCTTCGACCTACACATGGAGGAGGTGAGTGACTGTGTGAGGTGTCATAACGAAAACCTAAGCCATCAAGTCGAGTCGCATGGGCAGCATTTCAGCGCTAATTCGTAAGTCGCCTGTGCGTATACATGCAGCGATTTTTTTTTTCTGTGAAACGACGATTTCCTAGAGGAGGTTCATAGTAAGACTTCTTTGCGATTTGCTACTTGAAACTTCTTGCAAGTGTTTCATGATTTTGGCGGTGTTTGGTGTCGGCAGCATGCAGTTGGCAGCAATTTCGTGACGACAGCCAGGCTATCAGACAGTCAGGCCTGCACCTGACCATTCGTTTGGAAGCAGCCAAGCTGCATTTTACCTGTTTGAAATGACGCTGCATGATGCCGGCACCACCGCGACTCTTCACAGAACTAGTGCAGAGAGTGCAGCCAAATCAAAGAAGCCTATCATGACCACAATCTTAACAAAGTGGTTGTTTGGGCTTCTTGGTATAGCATATTAGAAGACATAGCGCAGCACAACGGGACAAAGAAAAGGAGCTCACAGGCTGAGTGCTTATCCTGTGTGTTCGTTTTCTCTGTCCCATTGTGCTGTACTATGTCTTCTAATATCACCGCAATGACCTGTCCAACACTGCAACAGTGCCTTGTGAGCTTTATGCACCTCACAAGCTTCCAAACAGTCAAAGGACATCAAGCCCATTGTCCGTAATGTTCATCTCTTTAAAGCCTCTTTACAGCATCAGCTGTAAAAAGGTCTTAAGATTAGAGGCCTTAAAACAAAGCTTGCTTTTCCAGTTGCCTCATGCGCTCCATGCTAGTTCGCCACCTGGGTCCAAACACCTTCCTCAAGTAAAACCGATGACCGGTGCAGGTGACACAACAGTAATTTTAAAATTCTCACAGAAGGTGGAGGGCTCAACTTGTGGCACCTTAAAGCCTTTGCTGCCTCAGCATTTTAACGTCCCATTTGTTCAGCCTCTGCGCCAGCAAGCGACCGCCGGACTCGAAGAAGGAATCGGGAAGGCACGTGCATACCAGGAAACTACCTGCCAGTTTTTGAAGTGCTGTTTTCTGAAATAAATATGGATTTAAAAGAAGAACATGTTTCGCTCTGCAGACACTAACGCGTAATCGCTTATCTCGCCGCAATTTTTGCACCTGTATTAGAAAGAGAATTGCAACAGCAGCACACAATTGTATAGTGCAGCATTAAGTTAACACTCGGTAGACATTCCCAGCCGCGGGGCTACAAAAAATCGGACCGCGTACAAACCTATCGCACAAACGGTTAGTTCAACTCCCGACCGGCTTTATTAGTAATAAAGCCGGTCGGTCCACTGCTGGGCAAGCGGGCTCAGGGCTAGTCCTGGGTTATCTGCTAACACAAAAATTCGGCGCAAGGAAGTTGACAACGGAATGCCGAGTGTCAGATAACAGGCACTCACTCAGTATGAGCATACCAAAAGATAGAAAGAACAAATTACTCACGTGCAACACGATCGCGCGCTCTTTCCGCCTACCGGCCATAGTGCTACTGACAACAATGCTCGGCTCGGCACAAACAAGGCTCAAACAGCAAAAAAATTGCCGGACGTGACGTCTTTTCTTCAACCCGGATGCGACGTCATTGGTTGAAATAACGCTTGCGTTATTTCGACCTGGTTGCAGCAGTTACGGCCCCAGGAAAATGAAAGCTGCAAGCAAGGCTTCCATTGAAGTTGCCTGTGGCGGCACCTCTTGGATGCGACGCTGGCTGCGTCAGAGGAGCGGCTGAGTAAGCCCACTGCCCTCTTCTAAATGAGCGCTGAAAATGCGGCCGCGACAGCAGGATATTTTGCCTCTATATGTCCTTAAACCGCTTGTTGGCTCTCATAAGGTGTCACTGATGTGCTCTGTCTTGATGCGCACAGATAATAGGCATGAAGGATTTCAGAATATCAAATCTCGCAGCGTTGCATATTTAGTCGGGCTCTGAAAGCGCATGCTATAGTTATCCCTACGGACGCTTGCCGCGCAGATCCGCAGTAGCTCCACAACTGCCCAGTGAAGCAGTAGCGCCCATATTTCGCTTCCAGCAAAGCATTTCACGCCTCTAAACACCAGGAAGCGCCGTTCGGTCGAAGGCACAAATGGTTGCAACTGCGAACGAACGCGTGTTACGTCCGCGGTGGCAAGGTGTTGAGGCTAAGAGCTTCAAGGCAGAATAGGCTCGAAGTACAGAGGGAACGATCTGCTGAAGTAGTTGCGAAGCTCTCTAACACTAACAACGAGGGGAAAACACCGGGAAAGCATAAAGAAGGGCGCATTCACCATTGGAACCTAAATGAAGCCTTACGTGCAGAGAGAGGCCGCGGTAAATCTAACGCTGAACCTTAATGACGAGATGGAAGACAATCTTATCTGTCTAAGCGGAGAGGAAAGCAGCACGCAAGAACTCCTCCCAAGGCCTGCGTGGAGAGGATAACTAAAAGAACCTTAGTTTTCTGATCTTGGCGGACTGATAGCAGTCTGATGACTTCTTCGTAGACAGGCCAGGCAGAACTGATATGATTGAGCACGATATGGAGCTAATTTCCGAGGAGTCAGTGCGGTCAAGGTGCTATCGACTCTCTCCAAGGGAGGGAAATATCTTTGATAGGAAGGTAAAGCACATGCTGCAATTAGCAGTAATCAAGCACTCTGAAAGCGAATACTCTTCGCCTATTGATCTTGGTGGAAGTTCCGGGTAAAGATCCAAGGCCTGCAGTAGATTACCGGAAGTTAAATGCCGTCACCAAGGGTGAAGTGTACCCTATCCCCAATATCGAGGAGAGAGTGGAGTCAGGTCAGTCGAGCAGCCTATATAACTTCGCTAGACCTTAGACCTTACAGGTGCTGGTTTCCGATTCTGCGAGTTTATTGTTAGGTGCTAATCGAATTGAATTAGTCAGTGTAGTTAAGACGTTCGGAGTTATTTTCAATGAGCATATGCGTTGGGATAGCCATATAGATTTATTACGAATTAAATTAGCTCGAGCTGTAGGTGTAATCAGGAGGTGCCAATTTATGCTTCCTGCCGAAGTAAAGCCTAACCTGTATTATGCTTTGCTTGAATCGCATGCCAGATATTGCCACTTGGTGTTGGGCAACACTACATACACTCGGCAGCAGCACATCGACTCATGGGCTCGGCAGCAGCATATTGAGCACAATGCTCAGGAACCCATTTTGCTTCATTGCGCAGGATTTGGCCGTATTGCTGCCCGTACAACCATCATGCCTCGGTTGAAATTCCTTCCAACTGTCTTCATATCAAGCAAGTGACGTTTGCTTCGAGACACCAGCACGTGCCGCCCTTTGCTTGATTAACCACCCCAGCGTGCCTATCACCACCGTTTCTGCGACGGCGCCGTCACTGGGGGCATCACATCACGGGGACATCTTCGCCTATATAAGACGTTCCTCATCGCAGCCTGCATCCAGTGGGCTGGGAAGCAGCACATCGAGTACAATGCTCAGGAACCCATTTTGCTTCATTGCGCAGGTTGGTAACTATTTACCTGCCTGTTGCTATCGTAGCGACAACCGCTTTCTGTTGCTGCTGCCATGCCCACTCTGTATAAGAAATGCTTTGTCGCACATGTATTCTTTCCAAGACGGTCTGTTAAAATGTGGTAACATAGAATCAAATCCAGGCCCAGATATGACGGAAAAGAAAATGCTACAGCAGCTACTCTTGGGCCAAATCTCCCTGACATCGTCTAATAATGACATTCTGGCAAAACAACGTTCTTTTCAAGAAAAGTTAGATAGCTTGACAGATAGAATCAAAAGTCTTGAAATGAGTTAGCCACGATCAATACTTTAAAAACGGAACTGCAGGACGTGAAGTCGTCTGTAACTAAACTGGAAGGCACCGTTTCATACCTGTTAAATAATACAGACGACCTGGAAAACAGGAGCCGCAGGAACAGCCTGCTTATTTACGGAATAGAAGGGAATGAAGTATCAAAAGCTGACCTTGGGGATAAAATAACAAAAAAAATTGACTAGAAGTTAGGATTGGTAATAAACAGGATAGAAAGGTGTCACAGAATAGGTACGAAATCAACAAAGAATCGCCCTGTCATCATAAAATTTAGTTACTACCGAGAAAAGACTTCAATAATGAAGGCATGTCCAAAGTTGAAAGGCACAGATTTCTCGGTTAGTGAAGACTTCTGAAAAAGAATTCGCGACGTCAGAAAAAAGTTATGGGAAAGTGCATCCCGGGAAAAGAGCAATGGTGCCAAGGTTAAGCTGGTGTTTGACAAGCTTAGCATTGACGGTAACATGTTTGGATGGGATAATGCAAGAAACAATCGGTATAAAATCCACAGGATTCAAACGTGACACCAGAAAGAGAACATTCGGGTTTTCGAAATCCTTAACGTAAATTTTCGCAGCGTTGTAAACAAAGCTGCAGTACTTGAAGACATGCTGTTCTCACACGACGAGGACGTAGCCACGCTCACTGAGACCTGGTTAAGCAATGAAATATTTGACAGTGAATTTGTTCCCAAAGACTATAAGGTTTTTCGTGGCGACCGGGACTGACGAGGTAGAGGAGTGGCAATTTTAATGAAATCATCATTGCAATTTTTCAGAATGTCTCATGCTCAAGGCATTGAAGCCATATTCTGCAAAACATACATCAACAAGGTTTGCTTTGTTCTTGGCGCTCTTTACAGGCCTCCTAACTCTTCTGTTATGGCCTTGGAAAACTTAAGAGCATATTTACAACGCCATGTAAGAAGAGACGAAAGACCAATACTGGCTGGTGATTTCAACTTGCCTAACATTGACTGGCACACCTTTTCATCATGCTCTGCCCATAACGCTGATACTGTAATGCTCGACATTGTGTTCACATTTGACCTGCTGCAAGTAGTAAACATTTATAAGAGAGTGCAAGGAGCCGCAGGATCTATTCTAGATCTATTTTTTGTAAGTGGTGCCTTGCGTAACTTCATAACCTGTGACGTCACAAACGAAATATCTGATCACAAATCTGTGCTGCTGTGCATTTCAAATGTGTGCCCAGATCGACAAACTAGCCTGCAGTTTTTTCCCAATTTGTCACGTGCGGAAGACGAATCTAATCTAGATATGCTTGATTCATGTTTTAATAATTTTAGGAATAGCTCTGATAGTGTGAATGGCCTATGGCTTACCTTTAAAATGATTGTTTCTGATTTTATTGCCCGCTTCGTCCCCGAAATTGCAAAAACAATCTGTGTACTGTAATTCATGAATTTATCGGGAGACGTTAGGCATGCAGCGAAGGTTTAAAAGGTTAAAAAAATCAAGCAGAAATTCAGCATTAAAACCAATTGTGGAAGCAATTTCAGAGCAACTTAAGCAGAACATAATTTAAGCAACTTAACCAGAAAATATCTATTGAACGCTCCTGCCTTCGTTCATTAGAACGTC